>NC_085951.1:13191439-13494469 GCF_963556715.1 Cydia fagiglandana
TCGACCCAGTAGCTACAAACACTAGTGACGCCAATGGTCGCTTCGTGGTCAGCCTACCGGTCACGTACATGGGCAGAGAGGTGCTTATGACCGCCGAGAAGGACGGATATATCTCTAGACAGAGACACGTCATGGTAAGTTTAGCTACCTTTGTATTGAGACTACTGGCGCGCTAGGTAGGATAACTATGACGTCCAAAATGTTTAGAGATACAAGTAGTATCGATGATTCCAAAAAGTTGGTCGACCCAGTAGTTACCAACATGAGAGAAGGACGGATATATCTCTAGATAGAGACACGTCATGGTAAGTTTAGCTACCTTTGTATTACTATAACGTCCAATATGTTTAGAGATACAAGTAGTATCGATGATTCCAAAAAGCCGGTCGACCAAGTAGCTACCAACACGAGAGAAGGACGGATATATCTCTAGACAGAGACACGTCATGGTAAGTTTAGCTACCTTTGTATTGAGTCTACTGGCGCGCTCGGTAGGATAACTATGACGTCCAATATGTTTAGAGATACAAGTAGTATCGATGATTCCAAAAAGCTGGTCGACCTAGTAGCTACCAACACGAGAGAAGGATGGATATATCTCTAGATAGAGACACGTCATGGTAAGTTTAGCTACCTTTGTATAACTATAACGTCCAATATGTTTAGGGATACAAGTAGTATCGATGATTCCAAAAAGCTGGTCGACCCAGTAGCTACAAACACTAGTGACGCCAATGGTCGCTTCGTGGTCAGCCTACCGGTGACGTACATGAGCAGAGATGTGCTTATGACCGCCGAGAAGGACGGATATATCTCTAGACAGAGACACGTTATGGTAAGTTTAGCTACTGTATTGAGACTACTGGCGCGTTCGGTAGGATAACTATAACGTCCAATATGTTTAGAGATGCAAGTAGTATCGATGATTCCAAAAAGCTGGTCGACCCAGTAGCTACCAACATGAGAGAAGGACGGATATATCTCTAGATAGAGACACGTCATGGTCAGTTTAGCTACCTTTGTATTGAGACTACTGGCGCACTCGGTAGGATAACTATGACGTCCAATATGTTTAGAGATACAAGTAGTATCGATGATTCCAAAAAGCTGGTCGACCCAGTAGCTACCAACATGAGAGAAGGACGGATATATCTCTAGATAGAGACACGTCATGGTCAGTTTAGCTACCTTTGTATTGAGACTACAGAACTTCGTGTTGTTATGTTAACACTGTAATCTTTCTGTGCAATAAAAATATTTTTTACTTTTTTTTTTACTGGCGCGTTCGGTAGGATAACTATGAAGTCCAATATGCTTAGAGATACAAGTAGTACCGATGGTTCCGAAAAGCTGGTCGACCCAGTACCTACCAACACGAGAGAGGGACGGATATATCTCTAGACAGAGACACGTCATGGTAAGTTTAGCTACTGTATTGAGACTACTGGCGCGTTCGGTAGGATAACTATGACGTCCAATATGCTTAGAGATACAAGTAGTATCGATGATCCAAAAGGCTGGTCTACACCGTGGCTACCAACACCAGTGACGTACCGGTGACGTACAACATGGGACACAGGACACAGACATGGGACATGGGATACAGGCGAAACTTACAAAATAGGCGCAACATGAGGCGACCTATGGTATTGCGAAACTATAAGTAAAAATATACACACAACAAGACCGAAGTGATCCCATAAGTGTTCCGTGAACAAAGTTTTGTACGGAACACTAAAAATCGATTACAAGAATAAATAATAAAACTATATTTGATATTTATATAAGTCAAGATAATCTTGTATGGAATAAAAACAGTTTTCAATAAAATATTTTTTCATATTGTTATCAAATTTACCATATTTTTCCTCTTTGGTTATCTTTTTGGGAAGGTTATCAATATATGACGCAATTATTGAAATATTATATATACATATAAATCTAAATTTTAAAAGAAAGGTTTATTTATTCGTTTATGTAACAAATTAACTTCAAATTATTTCAGATAAACAAGAATGAGAACATGACACGGAAAGTGCTTTTCAAGTTGGAATCCGACGACAAAGTCCTCGGGATGTCTCGGCTCGTCTTCGTCATGGTTGCCGGTGAGTACATCATACTCTAATGCAGCGGTCGGCACCTTTTAGCAGCCAACGGCCACATAGTAGTTAACGGAGGTAACGCGGGCCATACTTTGTCAATATTTATGACTTTATGAGACATTGTCGTTTGTCACTATTACACACAAAATAGCCAAGGCGGCACTCGGGCCGCAAGTGATAGTTTCACGAGCCGCATGCGGCCCGCGAGCCGCAGGTTGCCGACCGCTGCTCTAATGGTATAGTATTTTTCTCAAAAATCGACGCCAAAATCGAATTTTCCGTTTAAAAAATAGGTCGCGAAGTGCGTAGTAAAACAATGCAGTCTCGATTTTGGCACTGCAATGTTGCATACAAATTCCATTATGTATAGAGTTCCAAACTTATTAAAAGTTGAAATGGCCATATCGAATAAAGGCACAGACCCATTAAATAGCCAAACAGATGATTAGTACTTATTATTGTAATGTTGGCACGGTTTTCGGCAGAAAAATACACTTCTATTATTGAATAAAAATAAATAATAAGGCGGCAAAGCAAATTTTATCAATTGTTTGTACTTTTTTCTGTGAACAATACATATGAGTCGACTAGTTTTCACTAATCTTGATTTATACATTGGTTGCGTTGTCATAAAAATCTACGCAATACAAAAAACAAAAAGGTTTCGGAATTTTAAAACTCCGTAGTTTTAAATTTGGATTTGATAGCCCACGCAGTGTGTTATTTTAAACGTTAAAATTAGACATGAGTAGTTCGCGAATGAAAGATTCAAATGAAGTACTTCACTTGATGTCACTCTTTCATTCACTAGTTCAGCTCGGATTCATTCAGTTCTTTACTTCAGCAGTTCAGTTTATAAACCTTTTCGTTTACTTGCTCATTCGCTTAGAAAGTCACAAGGACGCCATGTTAAACCTTCGAGTCATAAATTAATTTACTTGAGTGATTCACATTGAATGAAATTATCTATCAAATCCTTCATTCAACTCAATATATCCGCGAATGAGAGAAACCGGTACTTTTGATATAGATGGATCTGTTAAGCTACTGAACTAAACTGAACTAGTGAACTAAAGGAGTGAAGTATTTCACAGCGTACGAAAGATGCATATCATTTTTTTCTTTTCAGTGACACATTTTGCGCATGACTAGTTAAAATTTACGTATAAATAACACTTGCACTGCGTGGGCTATCAGATCCGTTGCAGACTTTTCTGGGTCTGACTCTATTACGCTCACTGCATATTTTTAGTATACAAGAGCGCTCAAAAATAGACAAACAAGCATACGGCACATGGTAATGTGTCTCGTATTGAACTAACTTTAAGTCGGTAGGCGTCCCCTAGAAACTGAGAACGACAGATGTTAGCTAGTTCTATATGATTCCCAACGCCATCTAGCGAGGCATTTGGTAAACTTTTAAGTTGAACGGTTATAGCAAAGAGAATAGAGTGTATAGAGAGTTACTGTCATGGTAAATTATGGACTTACAGTACATTTGCCATCTTTCGACAGAAGATTAAAACTGTTAGAACGCCTTTTGACTTTGATCCTTATTCTTTCATTGATATGAGTTAGTTTGTTAAATATAAAAAATAACGCCATCTACTCGACAGTAGGCCAAAAGGGGCGCCATTGCTCGAAAAGATTGCACCATACCCTTGGTCGTAGAGAAAAAAATACATAGATTGCTCACTCCATACAGTTTTGGTACTACCAAAAAGACTATTTCCGCTGACCCCCGCCGCTTTGCCGCTGCTGAAGACTGATAGTACCGCTATTCGACGCTAGATGTCGACTATGAAAATAAGTCTTTTTGGTTTGATAGTAAGACTTGAAGTGATCAACCGGGGCGCAGCCGATACTTGTGTGCGTCCCCAGGGGGGATCAATTGTCGATGTCACACTGGCTTCCCCAGTCGTGGCAGCACGAATAGCAGACTGGCGAGTCCTAGAGGACACGGAGACCCTCTCTGACCATTTGTATATCAGAATGAACCTCTCCAGAGCCCGGAAAAACCAACAGCCTAGACCGGCAAGGTTGTCTTACTATATTTCTCTATGCCTTGGCCTACTCGGTGAAAACTAAACACTTGGTTTCCTTGGTCATCTCCAGGCGTAGTCGGCGTGGCCCTGGTGACGCTGGCCGCCTGGTGCTTCAGCTGCCGTCGAACCCGCGACCCGCGCCGCGACTACATGTTCACACAACTAGCTAGTGACGAGAAGAGACCCTTTACTGATGACGGGAAATATGGTAATAGTTTATTTATTATTTCATTTTTTTAAATTAGAATAAGTCTACACGATTTACTAAATAAACGAGGTATTGGCTCTGGATAACTGTTTCTGGGACAGGGCCCTCATTTTGGCATTTGTGTTTGACCCTGAGCACACGAGGCGTACGTAGGCATAAGCGTCGTCGCGTAATACGCGCGTAGAACGAGAGCGCTACGAGCACGTACAACCTTAAACAAGTCCGCACTCGAAACGTAGTCGTAGCGTAGCGTATGAGATCTCTGTCGTCATTACGACAGGCGTAAGTAGGAAAAACTTGTATGCAATCAGAACGATCACGCTAACGCGACGCTTGGTGCCCAGAAATCTACGCCTCTCGTATTCGTATCGTTTTTACCATATGCGTACGCCTACGCCTCGTGTGCTGAGGACCTTTGTTATACTCTTTAGGTATTTATATTAAAGTAAACAAAATCTACCCTCAAATGGCTCCTTAAGCCAGTAGAAAACATTACTCATACTCACTCAATAAAATATGAGTTTATTGATAATATAAATTACAGGTAAGGCTTACATGACTAAACTACATTAAAGGTAAATTTATAAATATACAAGATTCATAAATTTGAGAAAAAAAGAAAAATTAAGTAAATTAACAAGTCAATTATTGTGACATTATTTACTGCTATTGTTATTTAATTATTAACATTATTTGGTATTCATTATAAATATTTTGAGGTCAAATATTCTTCGACACTATAAAACGGCCGCATTACACGATCAAATAATGTAGGTTAGTCAGGTCGTGCAGTGACTGATCCTGGCGGTTTTGTAATTGGTCGGTTAACCAATAAATGTTATAACTACCCGGAAATGTACAAATTGTTTACTTTTATTTAAATACCTAAATATACACACTGTCGTAAATAGCTATTAGGGTCATGCATGTGTTAAATTAGTCTTTACGTTTAGGTTACTATTTTTACTTTTGTATATCATGTTTTACTTTGTGCTCACATATTATGTCAAATGAATTGCGTGGAATGTTTTATATCTAGTTATAAGTCTAGGATTCATGCTCCTTTCATACGTGCTTAATATTGTATCTATTTATAAGTCTAGGATTCGTGCTCCTTTCATACGTGCTTATAATTAACGAGATTGGCAGAAATAAATAAAATTCACTCTGCATATAATACCCACTAGTTCAGAGATACAAATCGCCCGGCCATTCCTATATAAACCCGCGCCATTTGTAGCATATTCAGAGAACTCAGAGAGCTTAACTCTATCACTTGCCTGAACACTCTCCAGTAAATAAACTCAGATATATGTGTTTTTATTTCACACAACACATATTCCGGTAAATGGAGGTATAGCGGACTTCGAGACAGCACGACGGCCAGCGCGTTCCAGCGGCGAGTTTCTACGCTTCACCCAACGAACCCCTCATCACGAAAAGTTACAGTCTACACTCCACAGTTTGGTCCTTCTGAAGCCGAATGAAGATAGAAAAACGTACGCGCTGAGTTTCAAGCGACATAGCTTAACTCAGAATCAAGATAGAAAAACGTACGCGCTGAGTTTCAAGCGACATAGCTTAACTCAGACATCAAGAAAGAAACACGTACGCGCTGAGTTTTAAGCGACATTGCTTAACTCAGACGGCAAGAAAGAAACAAGTACGCGCTGAGTTTTAAGCGACATTGCTTGACTCAGACGGCAAGACTGAATAAAGAACGCGCTGGGCCTAGAGGTTCGCTTCGGCTTAGACCCAACCCCAATACCTTTCCGTAACCCATTTACCGGCTTGCCGGTCGGACCGTGTAGCGTGTAGGTCGTCCTCCGCTCACGTGTCCTGGCAACTTTCGTTGCATGTGTCACATGGTTGATACCCACACACTGCTTTCGAACGTTCTAGGCATTGCACTTTGCCATTGCGGGAGATTCAGTGCCACGAGGGATCCACGCTACGCTTAGGGCCTGACGTTACGCTCAGTAACGGTCAGTCATAGATATAGGCAGGTCAAGTTAGGGACCCCCGCGTGTGTTAAGTGAAGTGAAGTGGTTCCAGCCAGAAAGATGTCCGAAAAGGAAGCAAGGAGCCTCCGACCACGCACCAAGGGCCCGCCTGCGCCCGCAGCCAACATGGACACCCCTACCCCCTCGTCCGGTAAGACTACGTCCGGCGAGACAAATACGTGGAGCAAGGGCACCAGTGGCAACCCGAATACTACCGGTGGAAACGAGTCGGTACACTCGGAAACGTTAAATGCCACGGTAGTAAATCGTAGTAGATTAGGTACGCTAGTGAATAAAGACATCGATGCGCCGCCATCGCCGTCGCGGGCGCCGTCTAATCGCGATTCGCATAGGAGTCGCAAATCGGTTAGGGAACGCGATAATCAATTGGCCGTGCTAATGGCCGAGCTCGAGGTTCGTAAAGCCCGTCTAGCCGTTGCTAAGACAGAGTCCGACACTGCAAATGTACGGCTGCAGATTGCGCAATTGAAGGCGCAGTCTGTCGGCAGCAGTGACGCGACCGTCGAAGCTACTAAGACAAAGTCCGACACTGCAAATTTACGGCTGCAGGTTGCGCAACTGAAGGCGCAGTCTGTCGGCAGCAGTGACGCGACCGTCGAAGAACGGACTAGAAGTTGGGTAGAACGACAAGCTAGGTTACAGCACGAGATCGCAAAGGAAAACGTTAAAATCCCGCCGCCGAAAGAGACCGCGCAAACGCAACCGCCGCCGCGTGCAGCCGTCGATCGGGCTAGCAGACCACCCCCGCGCATTGTAGAGGTACCGCGCGGTACCTACGCGCCAATGTACCATAAACCGCCGGAATTGCCTACATTCGGCGGAGATATCACCGAGTGGATATCATTTAGGGCAGAGTTCGAGGATACGTCGCCCATGTTTAGTGCCGTCAATAACGTCAGTCGGATTAGGCGCGCACTTAAGGGCGAAGCTCGGACGGCCGTAAAATCAATAATGTACACGGTTCAGGATCCGTACGAGATAATGGAAGCGCTGGAACGGCAGTTCGGCGACCCTGAGGAGATTGTTCTTACGGAAATTCATAACGTTAAACGCATGCCGCGTTTATCCGAAGACAATTCTAATATAACCTCATTCGCCGCGCATGTAGCGAATGCCGTCGCCACCATTAGATCCTTGCGTCAAGAGAAATACTTGCACGCGCCTGAGCTCGTGAATAAAATCGTGGATAAGTTGAATCTGATAGTGCGCTATGAATGGGCCAAATACAGGCAGTCTAACGTAGAATCACCCGGGTTAGTTGCGATTTCCGAGTTTCTTAACGAAATTAGCACTGCGGCCAAGCGCATAAACCGACATAAGCCGTCTAACAGGTCACGGAATGCAGTGAACGTGGTTTCCTCTGTGCGCGAACCGAGCAGATCGAGCCAAGCTCTCTCCGGGTCGCGCGCCCCCGCGTTCTACCGTGACACGTCTGACGAATCACGGAGTGCAGTGAGTGCGGTTTCCTCTGTGCGCGAACCTAGAAGATCGAGCCAAGCTCTCTCTGGGTCTCGCGCCCCCGCATTCTACCGTGATACGTCTAGTGGATCGCGAAGTGAACGAAGCGCGGTTTCCTCTGTGCGCGGGCCCAGTCGATCGAGCAGCGCTCTCACTGGGTCCCGCGCCCCCGCGTCCTTTCGCGACTATAGTTCGGATTCGGAGTCAGATTCCCGCGAATCATACACACGTGATACGAGAAATAGATCGCGTTCTAATAAATCGACTATAGCTCAAGTAAAGCACCGCGATGGTAATTTAAAGAAAAAGCCAGCGTCAACCAGAGCTCAGCCTAGGCAGCAGACATCGTCTGTCTCTGTCTCGCGCGATGCGTGCGCCATATGTAAGAACGGCAAAGAACACAAAGTTAGTGAGTGTTCGAAATTTCTAGCCGCGACTATATCTGAGCGATGGGACTTGGCAAAGGGTGCTAAATTGTGCTGTAGATGTTTAGGCGCGAGTCACCTTAAGCCTTATGGGTGCCAATATGTCGCGTGTGGCATGAATCAGTGCGAAGCCGGACATAATAAACTATTACACGGTCGAAACGCGGCCGCGTCCGCGAGCGGTAATAGAGTCCCGGCAGCACCTGCAGTACTCAATGTTAGACTGCCGCAGACGTGTCACAAAGTCATGCCTGTAGAGGTGTCGGAACCGTTAGGTACCGTCCAAACCCTCGCGCCACTTGACGAAGGCGCCACAATGACTTTGACGCTACACGAAACTGCGGACAGAATCGCGCCCGCGGTACAATTGGTTGGGCACGCAAAGCCTAATACCGCGGACGACGAGGCCTTACAACTTGTGAAACGGCATTCTGAGGTAGAATCATTAGGCGTTTTGCAAAAATTTCCTCTGGCCGACCTCGAACAACGTGCGCTAGATTTACTAGAAGCCACCTGCGAAAAGATACCGGGGGAGCAAAGGTATCGCTCGGGCTTACTTTGGCGGTCAAATGACGAGAAACTCCCCAATAACCAAGCGCAAGCATTGCAACGGCCGTACAGTCTAGAACGAAAGCTAGACCACGATGCGAAACTTAAAGCCGAATATGCAAAGTGTATGTTGCTTGACAAAGGTTACGCGGAGAAAATAGACTCGCCACCGCCCCCCGAGGCACCCCGGACGTGGCCTCTGGCGCATTTCCCAACTTTTCACCCGCAACGCGGCAAAATGCGATTAGTTTGGGACACGGCCGCCACAGCTTGCGAACGTTCGCTTAACAGCGCGCTGTTGGCTGGCCCCGACCTGTTAAAGTCACTTTTTGGCGTATTAATGCGCTTCCGCGAAAGTAAAATCGCGGTGTTAGCCGACGTCAAACAGATGTTTTTACAGATCGAAATAACAGAGCAAGATCGCGATATGTTACGTTTCGTTTGGCGGACAGGGATCGATTGGGACAGGCCTATATCCGTCTCACTCGCACCCGCGTGGCGATCGTTCATTGATAATGTACGGTTAGTTCGCGCCACCGCTGGTAGTCTGGTTGCCGCCGAGGTTTTCAAAGCCGTATTGCTCGCTAAGAAAACGTAAAGAAACTGCATGAAGGTGACGTAGTAACGAGGAACGTGGCCCAGAGGCGTAATCGCCCAGCTATATCCTGGCCTGGATGGCCATTGTTCGCACACGCGCAGGTGACGTCCGCCGCCCAGTTTCTAGACTCATCCCCATTTACTCCGCGCATGAAGACGGTGTTAACACACGTGGGGGAGACTGTCGTAAATAGCTATTAGGGTCATGCATGTGTTAAATTAGTCTTTACGTTTAGGTTACTATTTTTACTTTTGTATATCATGTTTTACTTTGTGCTCACATATTATGTCAAATGAATTGCGTGGAATGTTTTATATCTAGTTATAAGTCTAGGATTCATGCTCCTTTCATACGTGCTTAATATTGTATCTATTTATAAGTCTAGGATTCGTGCTCCTTTCATACGTGCTTATAATTAACGAGATTGGCAGAAATAAATAAAATTCACTCTGCATATAATACCCACTAGTTCAGAGATACAAATCGCCCGGCCATTCCTATATAAACCCGCGCCATTTGTAGCATATTCAGAGAACTCAGAGAGCTTAACTCTATCACTTGCCTGAACACTCTCCAGTAAATAAACTCAGATATATGTGTTTTTATTTCACACAACACATATTCCGGTAAATGGAGGTATAGCGGACTTCGAGACAGCACGACGGCCAGCGCGTTCCAGCGGCGAGTTTCTACGCTTCACCCAACGAACCCCTCATCACGAAAAGTTAGTCTACACTCCACACACACTATAGAAAGGGGCAAAATTATATAAAGTTTAGCTTAGCTAAGTTTTATGTATAAGAGGAAGATTCTAGATATTAAAATAACAGTTTATATTACAGAAATAGTGTCCAAGCCGTACTACGACGTGGAAGAGCTACCGCCTTCAGAGACAGATTCCGAAGAGGAGATCGTTTTGCTGCGGAACGACCGCGACTGGAAACCAGTAGAGAACCTGATCGATTAAGGAAATGCTGTCTTGTTAGCAGGGGTTAGGGTCCATTTTACATCGTATCATGTAACTTAAGATATTAGAAACCAGGCCGCGTAGCCAAGATGCCAATCGCTTACGCTCCGTAGCGAACGAAACGCAACTATCATTGTCACACTAATATGGAAGAGTGACAGAGAGACAAAGCGATTCGATAGCGTAGCGCAAGCGATTGTCACTAGGCCACTAGGCTAGGCCGCCAGTCAAGAACCTCATAGACTAAAAGCTGTCTTGTTAGGGTCCATTTTACACCGTATCATGTTACATAAGACATTTTAAACTCGTCGAGAACCTCATTGACTAAGGAATTGCTGTCTTATTAGCACGGGTTAGAGTTCATTTTACGTCGTATCATGTAACATAAGATATTAGAAACCAGTCAAGAACCTCATTGACTAAAAGCTGTCTTATTAATAGGGGTTAGGGTCCATTTTACATCGTTTCATGGAACAAGACATTTTAAACCCGTAGATAACCTCATCGACTAAGGAAATAGTGTCTTGTTAGCACGGGTTAGAGTCCATTTTACGTCGTATCATGTAACTTAAGATATTAGAAGCCAGTCAAGAACCTCATTGACTAAAAGCTGTCTTATTAATTGGGGTTAGGGTCCATTTTACATCGTTTCATGGACCAAGACATTTTAAACCCGTAGATAACCTCATCGACTAAGGAAATAGTGTCTTGTTAGCACGGGTTAGAGTCCATTTTACGTCGTATCATGTAACATAAGATATTAGAAACCAGTCAAAAACGTCATCGACTAAAAGCTGTCTTATTAATTGGGGTTAGGGTCTATTTTACATCGTATCATGTTACATAAGACTTTTTAAACAAGTCGAGAACCTCACTGACTAAAGAAAGTGTCTTGTTAGCGTGCTAACCCGTGGGTTAGGGTATATTTTACATCGTACCATGTAACTTAACACGTTAGAAACTTGTAGGGAACCTCATTATCTTGTTTTTAGGGATTAGGGCTCATTTTGCGTCGGATGATACAAGTAACGTGATATATTGCTTTAAGGTTAAAATGGAGAAACACGTACATTAAAATTAAATCTTGTTTATTAAAATTACATATTTCAGCAATAAATTACATCGAATATTATTTTAACTTAACACGTCAAGACATCTGCTAGTAATGGCTCATAAAATACGGTTAGCCAAGTAAAATACTACCTAATTAGTAGTTGTTAAGGTCCATTTTACATCACATGCCAATCCACATGTAATATAATATGGCAATAAACAGAAGAAACCGGGTGTAGAAAATATGTTTACAGTACATATGGTGCTACTTTACTGCCCTAGGGCGGGATTAAGGACAATACGCGCCTATGTCAAAATTTTAAAGGGCCATATACTGTAAAACGTTGTACAATACACGTGCGAAAAGGTAATTCGCAACTCGTGTCGATTTAAAACCCTCCCTTAGGTAGTGTTTTAATTTATCGCCACCCGATGCGAATTTCGTATTTTTCGCACTTGTATCGTATCGTAATGTACTATTATTTTAATGGACATAAAGTTTAAGATTTCATTTAACTACTGTCACCTTCAGAATGTAGTATATGAAATTCGTCGATTACCCTGACTAGGCAATGTGAATAATAGTTAAAAATTAATTTTAAATAAAGTTTTCATTGATTATTTTTAACTGATCATGATATATGTATATTTAAAGATATATATTTCCGTACACGGCGGGAAGAAGTTGATATCTCTCGAAAATCTCTCTCTCGAAAAAAATTGAAGAAATTTGAACCTTATGCAATTTACTTTTAAGTTTAAATTTCTTCGGTAGAATATCTCGAGTTATCAAGTTCTACCCGCCGTGTACGGATTTATTTCATTTACTATCGATTTTCGTAGCAGTATTAAGAATAATAAGATTTAAAACTTTATAAATTTTTGATGTTGACTTTTTTTATATGAAATCGGTATTTTATGTTAAAAGAAGATTTATTATTATTCGTATTTCTTATTTGATGTGTTCTATTTACTATAAAACTAACTTTTATTCCAAATCTAATGCATTTTATATTGTAAATTAACATTATACATATAACGCAAATTTAATAAAATGACTAACGAATTATTTGACGATTCTGTCATTTTGCCTGAATACTTTCTATGTAAACATTCTATTGTGCATTTATTTTTAACAAGTTTAGCGAAAATTATTGTTCCTAACTTAAGTATATTGTTTATAATTTATAATATTATAATGAATGATGTAGGGATCAGTTTTGAATGATTCAAAACGCGAAATGAATCAGTTTTAAATGATTAATTTTTTGAGATAGAAATCAAAATACCTACCTGTAGGGAATTCATATCCGAAGTTGATATTAAGTGCCTTAAAATGAAGTTCGATTATAATATTTATAAACCGTATTGATACACCATCTATTTTAAATAATTATACATTTGTATCATTATATTTGAAATATCTATCGATATATTTATACTTGCTATAACAACGTTTAAACAGTCTTACTCAATGACTAAGTTAATATAATTACGAATTTACTGAAGAATCTCCAAGTTTTATTATATTGTAGAAAAATAAAATGTTTGTAAATCGGTAAAGTAGTAGCCTTGATGTGGAGACTAAAGAAATTAATGGAATAAAAATGTACACTATATTATGAAAATTCTACATATATTTTTTGGTGCTCTATACATGTATTTTTGATATCTAAAATTTTATAAAATATATTGTGATTAATCATAAGTTTTATTTTATAAGAAATATAATGGTTATATTAAAAATGTGACCAAAAGAATTGTTGTTTTATTAAGCTCAATATCTGGGTGACCGAGCTTTGCTCCGAAAACATATAAAAAACTCAAAAATGCGCGTTTTCACAGAGGTAAGACCTAGCTAGATCGATTTATTGCCCCCGAAAACCCCCATATAGCAAATTTCATCGAAATCGCCGGAATATACATATATAATTGCTCCAATAATTGTTGCATAAGAATAGGCTACATTCCTACTAGTCAAATCAGCTTCTTTTTTAGAACTGTCAAAACGATTTGCTAATATGGAATTTATATGAAAACGAATGTAGTGACGTCACGGTCAACTCACGTACTTTTTGTATTGCAATCCAAGTTATTAAATAGAAATTGTGCTTAAAAATAACTAATGTCTATGTTTTTCTAATAATTATCTGGTGCTATATTTCGTGCACGGTTTGAAATAATTTATTTTAAGTACAGGAAACATCCCTATTGCTCGTTTTTTTAAAGGTACTAGATTCACCTTTGGGACATTATTGGGCGGTTGAAAGACAAGAAATAAATATAAATGGCATTTATTTTAAAATATTTTTATCACAACTTACTATTGTGCATATTCACATAAATAACATACAGGAACTTAAATATACACTTTAGACTTATATTTACAGAACATTGAAATCTTATTAAAATAATATAAGCTTCCTTTCATTTTATTAATTCTTTTACATTTTCTACAATCTGCACTTGGTCAAAAGCAAATATTTAAAAAGTTGCTAAAATATTTTACTGAAAGATAGTCAAATTTGGCGGTAAGGAATATTTACCACGTTACGTATTTTAAATCATACAATCGCTTTCTATCTAAACTTTAGGATTCAAAATGTCACTATCCTTGTGCCGCCCACCATATAAAATTATAGCCAAGGAATTTAGAATCTTTTTGTATTCTCAATTAGGTTGAATTTCATTTGTTCCAAAAGTTTACGAGACAAATGAAATGCTACCTATTTTTTTTATAATTAAGGTTGACATTCCATCGAATCGGAATGTACATCCTAATGTACATTGGGCGGCATTAGGCTATATTTTTGACTTTATAAAATTGTACATAGAGTACATAGTTCACTTTAACACGTAAAAAATTGAAAACTACAAAATATTTTATTAACCTTTTCGATGCCATTGCCATGTCAAACACAAAAGCAGTCACCCGGACGCCACGTCACCGAAGTGTCAAAACTGAAATTGAACTTTATGCATATGCACGTAGGTCTATGTTGCTCTGTGGTCTGTGACCGATTAATCAGTCTGGCGTTGGGCCTGCGGTGCGAATATATCGGCCATTGACGTCCAAAAGGTTAATATGAGGTGATATGAGGTATGAGGGGTTTGAGTGGCTTTTCTCGGCCCAACTGCACCTATTCTTTGTTTGATACTGATGTAATACAAATACTTAAGGGGAATACTTGATTTTAAATATTTAATTCCATTTCCTATAATAACAAAATAACAGAAGTACCCACTTATATACAATATGACACTAAGGCACAGCTTCGTATAAACGAATTAGACAATAGTATAACATCCCTATGTTATCCCCATAGACTAGGAATCCTCTAGACCGAGTTTAGAGCAATTATTTCATGCAACCGATGATGCCAAAAATGCGGGGGTGCGCGGGACGAGGTGAGCGAAGTCCCGTGCCGTGATTGGTCCGTTCAAAGACACGGACGTCACACAAAAACATTTGCGACTCGAACATGGAGTAAAATTACCGTATGCGTGGCAAAGGGGATAGCGCGACTATGCTCAGTCTAGAGGATGTTTTGTCTGTGGTTATCTCTATCTAAGATAATACGGGCCCTTATGTAAGTTTGCTTGTAATACAAAACAATTCTCTTACGTATACTCTGTCCCCCTTATTCATAAAACTTTACGGGCCTGATTTAGTTAAATTATGTTTTATCCCTTTCTTACAAATACATAAGTCAAAATGACAGATAAAGACAAAAGATTATTAGCTAATTTGTATCTCGTTTATGAATAAGGGGATGTATCTTTAGGTATTTAAATAAAATTAAACGAAATCTACCTTCAAATGGCTCCCTAAGCCAGTTGAGGGTAGATGAAAACATTACATGATCAGGTCGTTCAGTGAGAGATCCAGGCAGTTTTGTATTTGGTCGGTTAACCAATAACTGTTATAACTACCCGATTATGTACAAATTGTTTGTTTACTTTTATTTAAATACCTAAAGATACAGACTATACTAATGGGATGGCAAGTTGTGCGATCAAAGTGAATTTAAATCAAATATTTGGGCTGTTGCATGTTATTTTTATAAATTACTTAATATATCAGTATGGAAACTTTAACACCACAATTTATCATCCAATAAGGCCCTTTTCCATCGCACAGGCTTGGCCCGAAACTCCTAAAATTGGGCGGAGTACGAATAATTTCTAGTCAACATTCATTACTAGGTTCTTTAAATATAGTACCTAACTAGACTCCTAATGATATTATTCGTCTATATATCATATATTAGACACTTACAAGACATTGAGCATATAAGGAACAATATAACAAACATACAAAATGCAATAGAAGGAAATTGAATCAAGGCGTGGCTCACTCCGCGATTTCGTCGCGTCGCTACAAGTACATGCGGCCCACACCAAATTTGGTGTCTAGCAGTAGTGGTTGCCGCGCGCCGCTACGGAATGGACGTGCGCCATCTAGCGGTCATATCTATCGTAATAGACGCGTTAGAGAGTGAACCTTCTGTACCTAGTACTATTATTTATTCTGTGATAAGGCACTCATTATCGTATGAATTATTTTCATGTCTCAATAATATAACGATTACTTCTTCGTGATTACTTCAATTCTAGCAAACTATTAAAGCTTTTTTAAATATACAATATGAATGGACAATCAGTAATTGTCTTTCTTATTTTATTTGACGTTCATAAGCGCATTGTAATATGCCTACTTGAATAAACTATTTTTTATCTTTATCTTTATCTTCTTTAACCACCGTAATGTCGAATTGACATCCTAATATAAAAAGATACTTAAGATTAGACCATTTGATATGCCTATAAATAATCAACGACATTTCGCGATTCTCTAATTCCTACTAAATACTAATAAGGTAATCTTAAACCAAAATATACATTTAGAAGTTTTCGAATGACAGTAAATTACTAATCATTCTTATACGATGCTTGTAAGGCAATCATGAACACGTAAAGCTTGATATTTTCATATTTTCTAAAGATAATTTAGAAGGTAACATTAAAATAGGTATCCCTTTTTTTGAACTCACTTATTCTGTTCGGATACTTCGGATTAAACGAAAAAGATAATGTTTTTTTTTGTAAAAACAAAACAGCGATAAAACTTAAAATAGCTTTAAAAGAACTTAGGACAGACTTAAAGTAGGTACAGATGTTATGTAGTGCATAACAATTTTGCACTACATTCTGTGTATCCCGGTCATGCTGCTTAGAGTTCACATAATTATAAATAACTATAGAGCTAAAATCACTTAAAGGCTGTAGTTTCGCACTGATCTGACTAGGGTTGTAAAAAAAAACGGTTTTTTTCCTTGACTTGAAAAAAAAAACATGAAAAAAAACCGTTTTTTTTCTGGAGTACGTTTTTTTTCAAAAGTATAGAAACTCAAAATTTGCAAGGCAGTTAATTAATACTTTTATACGGTTGTTTTACTTGTTTTAGACTTTATGTTAACCAATAAACCAATTTAATTAAACAACTTTGATTATTAACAACATAAATGAAATCTGTAGTGGTAGTTATCGCAATTTACTGTTGGCAACAGGTTTTTTTTCATGTTTTTTTTCATAAATTTGAAAAAAGCATTTGGTTTTTTTTCTATTTGCAACCCTAGATCTGACAGAAAAAACCTTGTATTTTTGAACCAACAAAATGTTCAAAGCACCGTTGGTCCACAACCATTTTCACGGAATCCTAGGCTGGGCTATTAATGTATCTTTGGCCAACATAAAGGTCATATGGCAAAGACCTTACACTAAGCTAGGGGTCTCCAGACCCCGGCCCGCGGGCCAAATCCGGTCTGCGACACCCAAAGCGAGTGCCCACTGTCCGGCCCGCGGGGGCCAGGCTCCAGGGGTTCAGCATTCATTGAGAGTGGAACTGTTCCTAACAGCAGCAACCAGGCACCCTCCCTCGGCGCAAAAACCGACGGTGGTGCGCGAAAGTTTCTGAGGCGCAATATGGCCCTCAGGTAAAAAAGTCTGGAGACCCCTGCGCTAAGCCTATAGGTTCTATAGCTGGGTTGCAGGGAAATGGTTGACCCAGAAGATGTTGGCGAGGATCCCGGCCAGCATGAGCGAGCAGTAGGTAATGACGGCCGCCAGCCAGAGGCGTTTCTCCCATTTACGGGTATAGGACATATACATACAGTCAGCAGCAGATATACCTGAGCGGGCAAGGTGTCCAAGAAAACATATACACTTCAATCGTCACAAAAATAAGGACATCTAAGATGTCATTTTCACGTAGGCTTCCAGTTCGTCACAAATACCTTAACTTCTGAGTTTTTCTTTAACACATACACCCTTATTTAATCACAATGACAATAACGGTTAAAAAGTCAGTGGTAACTAAGCAATCAAATTCAAGCTGCTGTCATTAATACCTACACGCACTGCCAATCACGTACGTCAGCAGCCAGGGTGCCACCAGTTGCTAAGCAGTTGTTATTTCAATGGTAACTAAGCATCAACATTTTATCTGTTTAACTTTAAAATAAATACTGTAGCACTACGAATTGACACCTCCTTTCTTAAAGAAGTATTTTATCGTTAAGTGTCAAACTTATACAATAAATAAGTAGGTTCTACTAGAATGATCGGTTTTTTTTTATTTTAACTGTCATATGCAGCTGTTCTTCCAAACCGTTGATCATATTATATACCTATGTTAATATATTTATTTAGCCCACTTATTGTAGTAAAATATACTATACAGGGTGGCCCATTTAGATCGGCCAGTATGGGAAAATCTGATACTATACGATATACACCGATCTCTTCTTAGGAATCATGTTATCGATTTTAGTAATACGAAAAACTGCATTCATACATTAAAAAAAATGTGTACTCAGCTCGGGAATCGAACCCCGAACGTTTTGAAAAATAAAACTAAGACTATTTCGATTTAGATATCGATTGTGTAGGTCTTAAGCAATAAATGTTACTATGAAACATGATGTCTGAAATTAATAAAATGCATTGTTTTCATATCCTTTAATTTAATTTAGTCAGTTTTCGAAGAGACCAGCCATTTGTGGGGTTCCGTACCCAAAGGGTAAAACGGGACCCTATTACTAAGACTCTGCTGTTCGTCCGTCTGTCCATCGACATCCGTCCGTCCGTCCGTCTGTCACCAGGCTGTATCTCAGGAACCGTGATAGCTAGACAGTTCAAATTTTCACAAATGATGTATTTCTGTTGACGCTATTATAAGTAACAATAAATACTAAAAACAGAATAAAATAAAGATTTAAGTGGGGCTCCCATACAACAAACGTGATTTTTGAGTAGTAAATATCAAATGGCATTCCGCACAGGAGTAATCTAAGTAACGCCCACTGCGGGTTCAAACCTACAACGTCCTGATAGAAAGTCGTACATACGCTACATGTGACATTATCTTCAAAAATTATATAAACTAATGCGAAATTAACATAAAACCAGAAGACACAAATTAATAATAGAAATGAAATCCAAAAAAAAACAAAAAGCTGTAATCTCTAGGTGCGTGCGACTGAGATTTGAACCCGCGGTCTCTGCTTTGAAAAGCAAACGCCTGTTACTGAGACCACGACGTGCCTTGACAATTGGCTCTAAATTCGGCTTCAGTTAGCTTTTGCTATGTGTCATTCGTCTTGACGATTCTGTTAAAAGAAATAGTTTGCAGTAAGTTGACCGAGAGGCTCCTGTCAAATGGTTGAAGGGCAAAACGTGAGATAGATGTATGTGATGACAAGACTGTACTGCTTTCGATGATTGTCAAAACGCTTTACCTGAAATTAGCATGGCTATCTTTTATTCAATATTCGACCATACTTGTATGCTTTAAAGTCTATTTTTCCATATTGTTCAGATATATTTGACACGTTGACCGCTTAGATACCATTGGTTTTTTGACAGCTAAGGTATCAATGACTTGTTGTAAGTGTAGAAATTAATGAATAGCGACTGTTAACATATTTGTGACACGTTGAGCGCTCACAAGTAAATACTACCATGACAGTCAACAACTTTTTGACAGTTTAAACGTTTACCTCTCTTTGAGCACCTGGAGTGTATAGCGACTTCTGCTGCTGACTGTACATATAATCACGCCTATTTCCAGGAGGGGTAGGCAGAGACCACGGATTTCCACTTGCTACGATCCTGATCTCTTTCGCTTCCTTCACTTTCATATTCCTGATACACGCTCGCCGGTTTAGGGTGCTCTTGACCTGGCCGGCTTGGCCTGGCTGCCTGTGCTTGCTTGGCTGGCTTGGCTTGGCTGGCCTGGTCTTGGTGGCTCTTTGGCTGGCTGGAAGACCTGACGCTACGTCCTATAGGTTCTATAGCTGGGTTGCAGGGAAGTGGTTGACCCAAAATATGTTGGCGAGGATCCCGGCCAGCATGAGCGAGCAGTAGGTGATGACGGCCGCCAGCCAGAGGCGTTTCTCCCATTTGCGCTTCTCCAGGTTACGAAGAACGCCGATGCCGACTAGGAGACCTGGGGAAGACAGGGTATTTTGAAATGATATCAGCAAAAAAAACCGGTCAAGTGCGAGTCGGACTCGCCCACCGAGGGTTCCGTACTTTTAAGTACTTATTTGTTGTTATAGCGGCAACAGAAATAGAACATCTGTGAAAATTTCAACTCTAGACAGTTGAAATTTTCACAGATGTTCTATTCTATCACGGTTCATGAAATACTAGTAGGAGACAGACAGACGGACAGAAGAGTCTTAGTAATAGGGTCCCGTTTTTCGGGTACGGAACCCTAAAAACTGAGTATAATATGAACAGCGAGTACGTACCAGCGATCGCGCCCGCTAGATGCGCCACGTAGCCAATGTTAGTGACGCCTACGCCCCAATAGCGGTCGTATACCGCTGTGCCGATGTCCACTGCTGCCAATAGTAGGAACACTAGAAGCTGTATTATAGCGAACTCCATCTCTGCCCAGTTCTGGAATTTTAAAAATAATGGATTTGGTAAATTAATGGTAAAAAATAAAAATTTATGGTAAATAATAAATTTATATGACATATAAATTCACGACTAATCGTTTCGACTGATTATAAGTCTCTTTTAAGAAACACAGATGTCAAAAATAGGTATGAGAAAAATTTGGACGCGTAACGTTTTAAAAGTCAAGTTCGATTCGAGATTAGGTTCCAAATAAGGGCGGCCGATTTAGACGGCGCGTGAACTTGCATGCGATTTTAGTTACATTGCGAACTGTTGGTTACGTTACGTCCAATTCAACCGACCGATCAAAACCCGCAATGATATGAAACTCGTATGCGAGTTCTCGCATCGTCTGAATCGGGCTTAAGTGGTTTGGTTCGAGTATATGGATACGACACCATAACTAAACTCTGCTCGATTAAAAGCAGAACCATAAATTTTAAATATCGGTCTCGTAAGTATAGCGTACAGGATAAAATGAAGGAAGAGATATTGTATAGTCTTAAATTGGTGCTTACCATTATAATAGTAGCCGCAATAAGGGCGTAAACAACCCCTAAATGCAGGCGAGGGTCCGTGAGTCTTTCTAGCTAAAGAACCGCTATGCCCGCCATCAAGTATACTCTCCACCAGCGATGTATACCGTTTCTAGTAGAACTCCTAGTTTACTAGTAAGGTTCGTACTAATACTATAGTGTATACAACATTATTTGCGGTATTTGACGTCTGTCACTCACAACAGCAATACTACGTAAAATGTCTTGCACATCGAAATCACAGAGGAAAACAAATGCACTGCGAACGTTTACGTTCTACGTCTTTTTTTTTTTTAATTTTAGGGTTGGCCGGACACCACCGTTATGAATCGGTAGTAGTCTAAGTAAATCGATATGAATTTTTCATTTTTCTTTTAATAAAAGTAAGGAAAAGGTGGATAATTAACTGTAAATATGGATATATTTATCGTCACCTAACAGACAACAAATTTGACACAGAAATAACATAAATAAACTTTAAAATAGATCCCCAGTTAGTTTAGATTTTGACGATGGGTGCGACCTACTCGGTCGGTGTATTAAATGCATTTACCTTGCGGGAAAACCATATAATTCTAGCTTTATTTAAATCTCAAATAAAAATTCATTATACGTCACAATTCGATACCTCAGTCTACGTGCCATCCAATCGTCAATATACGTCAGTCACAATGTGTCAAATAACGCAAATAATATTGCATACAGTATAACCATTATAATAGTAGCTATATGCGCCGCTATAAGTGCGTAAACTCCCCCTGATGCACCCGCTAAATGGACGCGAGGGTCCGTGAGACTTGTAGCTAAAGAGCAGGCCGCTACGCCCGCCTACTATACTAGGGATACTCTCCACTAGCCGTGTACTATTCCTAGTGGAACTCCTAGTTAACTAGTAAGGTTCATACTAATACTAACCATTATAATAGTAGCTATATGCGCCGCTATAAGCGCGTAAACACCTCCTGAAGCACCAGCTAAATGTACACGAGGGTCCGTCAGACTTGTAGCTAAAGAGCCGGCCGCTACGCCCGCCAAGTATACTAGGGATACTCTCCACCAGCGATGTACGTTCCTAGAGGAACTCCTAGTTTACTAGTAAGTTTCATACTAATACTAACCATTATAATAGTAGCTATATGCGCCGCTATAAGTGCGTAAACACCCCCTGAAGCACCCGCTAAATGGACGCGAGGGTCCGTCAGACTTGTTGCTAAAGAGCCAGCCGCTACGCCCGCCAAGTATACTAGGGATACTCTCCACCAGCGATGGACCATTTCTAGTGGAACGCCGAGGAAGAGCTGAACTAGTAGGTTGACTAGGAGATGAACGACGCTGGAAAAGAAAATAGTTATTGTTAAGTTGGGGTTGCTAATTATATACATATATAATTATACATGTATAATTATACATGTATATACGTGTATAATTATAGAAGACAGTCGTGTTGTTGTATGGAGATCATTAAAAATCTTTACAGAATAAATTAATGCGAAAATGCGCAAATAGCATTAATAATTTTCAACATAGGCTAAAAAAATACTTGTATCATAGATAGATTTCAATAGATAATTGTCATATGTAAAATAGATGCAATCTCAAAGGGGACAATGTACTTAGAAAACCCCAGTTCTGGGAAATCCCGATTATTAAAAACAATGCGAAACCATTCCTTCATTAAAGTCAGACATTTCCAATATGGCGCCGAAGGACCAAAGGTGCGGGGAATCCCTGAATTGCAAATTATTTTGAGTCACAAGTACCATGTCGCTTTAAATGTCGGTTATAATATCTATATCATACTACCTGTCTAGTTAGTCTGGCCACAAAGTTTGAGTAAGGCATCACCATTTGCCACTATTGACCTCAGAATTAACATAGTCGACTCAACTTGCAAAAAAAACATACTAACCCCACATGAACAAACATGTAGGCGATGAACCGCCACGCCTGTCTCGGGGTGTATTCGGGTTGTATATGAATATCTTCGCGAGCGGCCCCACAGCTGTCGTGCTCCCATGGGCGGCATCGTAGCAGAACATGACGATCTCCACCAGAGAGATGACCATGCAGATAGTTTGGTAGCCAGCAGTACATGGTACCCCATTATTGACAGAGTTAACGTAGACACTTGAAAAATGAAAGATACTAACCCGACATGAACAAACATGTAGGTAATGAACCGCCACGCCTCATGCCTCCTATTCGGGTTGTATATGAATATCTTGGCCAGCGGTCCCACGGCCGTGGTGCTCCCATAAGCGGCGTCGTAGCAGAACATGACGATCTCCACCAGAGATATGAGGACCATGCAGATAGCTTGGTAGCCAGCAGTACATGGCACCCCATTATGTAACGTATACACTTGAAAAATGAAAGATACTAACCCGACATGTACAAACATGTACGTGATGAACCGCCACGCCTCATGCCTCCTATTCGGGTTGTATATGAATATCTTGGCCAGCGGTCCCACAGCTGTCGTGCTCCCATGGGCGGCGTCGTAGCAGAACATGACGATCTCCACCAGAGATATGAGGATCATGCAGATGGCTGGTGGCCAGCAGGAGTACTCCTCTTCGTAGGTGCCGTCTGAATAATTGAAGATGGATTTGCTGTGGGTTGAGACGACTACAATGGGTAGGAAAAGTAGGAGGTGTTAGGAGGGTAGAAGGTTAGTTTTAGGAGTTTTTTTGGCGCGAGAATTTTTGTTTTACGGAAAAGTTAGGTCGTTTTTAGAATGTTTTACCGAAAGGTTGAAGTGCAAGTTAAATATTTGTTAGAAAATTTTAGTCGTTTAAGAAAATATTGAAGTTTTAATTTCATTGTTTAAGAACAGAAAATTTTGTGAAAATTTCGTTATTTTGTATTCATTGTGGATTTATTGTTTCAATAATAGTTTTTTTTTAGTTTAAAAGACATTTATGTCGAAAATATTTTTTACAATAGTGCAAAAATAGAAAAATAGCCGTTACAAAAGACAGGACGAAGGTATCGTGTCGTAACAGTACAGAAATAGCCATCGACAATGGAAATAGAGCACGCATCGGACGAGTGACGGGTAATTGTCAATTAGCCGCCGCAGGCGCCGCAAATCGCAGTCGAATCAAACGGCGCGATTCGAATTTCGAACAAGAATTTTCCACGAGGGCCACATTCAGTTGGGATTTAAATTTAGAATTAGAATTGATGGACGAAAACAAACATTCGATTTTCAAATTTTGAGTACAGATAAAAATTAAATAACGGAATTTCCGAGATTTTTTTCAAAACGAAAAGATTTATTGGAAGCGGAATATTTTTTCATGTAGCAAATAAAAATTTTGCAATTGATATATTTATATTTTTTTTTACAAAATTAATCCAACAGTAGATGAACGCGATTTTAAGAATAAGGTTACAAACACACAAACACGAGGATAGGGGGGAAAGAGGAGGAAAACACACAAAGTTTTTGTTAGTTACATGCATTATAATATTGTTAATAATTTAATGATGCGTATTGTTAGTAAAGTCTTATTTACATCAGGTTATATAAAATACTGTCCAATAATATGTATATGGTAGACACTAGACAGTACATTAAAAAAAATTAAAACAAGTTTATATCGAAATCGGTCGTAGAATAAAAAAAAATACATTGTCTGCTTATAGAAATATTGTTGGACGTATTATTACGAACTCCGATTTTGTCATATAGAAGAAAAATTCCATAGCCTACTAGAACAAATCTATGCAAATTTTATCGGTGATGAGTACGGCTTTTCGTAAGTAGGTACCTAAACTCATAAAATACGAGTATATAGCGTTATCTAATATTTATAAATCTGAAGTAATAGAAAGAGTGAACTTATTGACAAAATCAGAGTTTCCAACACTAACATATAAGATGAAACCAGTGTTGCAAGCAATGCAGGCATGCATGCAATCTACATTCCTGATCTACAATAATTTTATATTGAGTACGTGAAATATTAAGGCAAGCAAAAAACGGTCTTATCATCTTATGACACATCGGAAGTACAGTCAACAGCAATAGCGGCGGATGATACAACGCGCCAAAAGTATCTATTACCCTGGAATACTTGTCCAACTATACATAGTTTTTTTTAGCATTAAAGGTAAACAATTTTAACGTGACTTTTTATTGAAAAACAATTTTGAAAAATAAATCGCGGCAAATATGTAACTTTTATGAATAATATACGATTATTTACATTATTTTGCTTGCATAAGTAATAGTTAATGATTTTTAAAAAGCATTTTTCAATTAGAAAACACGTCAAGATCGCATGGTCTTTTTTTAATGCTAAAAAACGAGCTATAGAAACAAAATCAGTACAGTTCGCGTTCGAAAGTACTTATCTTTTACAGTCTTTTTGTTCCACAAAAAGAGACGTACCTATCTCTTTTTGTAGCTATTGAATAAGGATACTCTAATACGCAGAATACGCTTACTTTTGTTGCTGACTGTTGATTATAAATTTACACCCTGCCGCAAAATTGCATGGCCACTTTATAAATGAATTCACGCACGCATTTGTCTTATACTATAGCATCTAAATCAATGAATATTTGGAGTAATTATACATAATCTGTAGCTAAAGCCGTAGACGGTGTCTCGTGGGTTTTGCCCATTCATGAGTAAGTAGAGGTATCGTCTCGGCATTCGAACTGATTTGTAAAACTAGTGGACAGTCATCGTGGAATACCCGTTTTTATGTAAATGCGATAGACTAGACATTGGTGAGGAAAAACCTAATAAAACCACGCTTTAAGAATTGAGTGGGCGTACTGGGTATTTGAAAACAATAAACAAACTTGTATTTAAAAAGGTTATATGTAATGGCTTGCGATCTTGTAATATAATATTAAAGATTACAAAGACAATTACGATTTATTTTGGCGGATTAAAAAAAGGTATACAGAATGGTTAAAAAATAACTGCATTTCCGTTGCCATAGGTTTTGGGATTATACTGAGCAACTTTTACTATGGGGCCAACCTCGAAAACGCGAAAAGTGTTATTTTAAACGTCAAACTTCTATGAAATTATGACGTATAAATAACAGTCGCACTGCGTGGGCTATCAAAATCGCTGCAGACTTTTCTTGGTTTAACTCTATAATGTTTGTTTGACCCGCAACCTTGACACTTGACATTGCGCGTGCGATGACAGGACAATGATAACAATGAGGCAATGATACCATCTGTCAACTAATTCTTTCATGATGTCTGTGGATGAAAATGAATGATTATTATCTTTAATCTTCATGTTTAGTTTATTCTATTCGTAAAATAGATGCTAAATAATATATTGTTTTATCTTTATCAGATATGGATGCTGGTAAGCAATAATGTGTCAACCCACATCAATGTTTCAATAAAATGTCAATTCAAAAAATTGACGCTTAAAGTTGACATTTTATTGCAAAATGCATGTGGTATGACTCATTCTTGCTAAACACCATCCATATGATATGTTCAGTAGAAACTTGTGCGCTAGATGAAGTGAATTGGGTCTACCCTAGCAAAAACTGTAAAATAAAGGGTTTTAATCTTTCCTTACTGGGAAACTTTTAACGTTTCTTTATAAAACGGCGTGTTACATGATCAAATAATGTAGATTAAAGACAGGTCGTTCAGTGATAGACACAGGCGGTTTTGTACCTATTTGGTTAATTAACCAATAAACGTTATAACTACCCGAACAAGTACAAATTATTTGTTTACTTTTATTTAAATTCCTAAAGATACAGAGTATATTCGTAGAGTTGGCGCAATTAACCCTATGCACGCTTATTTCAATTGACTTTTTTGTAACTATACAAATATTTAATTAAATTACTTATTGAAATGTAAGAACTGTTTGCTTTGCTTTATTTGCGCAGAGGCTGGGTAAAGCTTGTATTTATTTTAAAATACACTACTATTTACCTAGCTCAGTAGAATGTTTGACAACAAACCATTGTTTAAGAGTTTAGACTGTTTAGAGAGATAACTACAAGGTCAGTCGGCAATGTTTACCGACAAAGTAGTTTAGTTTTGCATAGAACGCGGGCTGAATGCGTAGGTATCTATTATTTATTCTAACTTTATTGATATTTCAAATACTGTAGGGGTATTTGTATGCTGCTATCCAAAAAAGTAATCAATGACTTCGATCAAAAATAAAATTTAGCATTTTTAGAAGCAATTTTCTTATTTTTAGCTTTTGTGCAATAATTCTCGTAAAGCTCGTGATTTTTTCTATCGAGCGAAAGTCAAGAATTCAGATTTCGAATCAATGAATTTACTAGAGAAGCTAATACATTTTTTTAAAACTGTATTGTGATCTAAATAAGCGCTCGATTTTTCCAAAAAAGGTAAGTAGTAAGTACGTTTATCTGTTGTCGGTCTGTCAAAGAATTAGTTAGTAATATATGCTTTGGGGTAAATTGGGTCTAAAGTAGCATCAGCAAACAAAATGCCTTAAAGCGTTGCAGTAGCGTATAGGTATTGCAAAAGTAAGAAGTACATCTAATTTAGTAGATATTAGCGATCTTCAAAATTCGGCCCTTATCATAAATAAAATAAAATAAATGGTTTTATTTTTAATAATCATGATACTTAGTTATACAAACGTACCAAACCACTCCTTCACCTGTCTGATAACCTTAAGCACTTTACTCGACAGAGCATTTTCATTTTCACACAACGCTTCCCTACTGTCATCACCATTTTTGCACTTAACCCACATCTATCCAACATAGCACTTGACAATGTACTACAAATACATTAAAAATTAATTAAGCTAACAGCACTTGCTTAAGAATGTTAATCACTACAGTAATGAGTTGTTTTGGTCGCTAGTGAGCAAAACAGGTGTTTAGTTACGTGACTGCAATGGCAAACTGATGGTTGCTAAGAAACTTTGATCGGGAAGCGCGTTATGCCAAAGCGCGCATTCAATGTTTTGTTATTGTAACTGACCAATATTAGACCTTATCTCGGTTCAATAAGGTACACGAATGGTCAATATTGTCCAGGGTCAGTTCATTGTGAGGATATTTATTTTTTACTCGTTGACAACGATCACGGTTAAATTGAAGGCCAGAGGTAAAGTTAATTCTCATCTTCAACCGTATGTATGCATGCTGAAGCGGAAGTATTTCTAGTTAATTTAATGCATTAATTTATTACAAGGCAAAGTACATTAAGCGAATGCTACTTAGTTAAAGATTTTGAGTGAGTGAAGGATTTTTACTACATCAACATTCACATTTTGGATGTATTTTAAAGGCCAAACCTATTGTTAAAACTTTTTCAATCACATTTTCCTACTAAACGGTCTTAGATATCAAGATTCTATTGCATTGTTAATCCTCGTAATGAAGTACTTATCCTTGTCCTCAAAGGTACCAATTAGCCTCTCGCCGTGATTTTATCACAACCAATTTCATTCCCTATTTAAAGCCACATAAGGGTAATATTTGTATAAAACGGTTGCCATTGTTGGTTTTATCTCGAATGAAACGGCCTCAAATTGCTCGGTTAACAGTTTAATGAATGACAAATTGTACCTGTGCTCTTTGACATGTCTTTTATTAGTCATTCCCAAAGTCAGTCCAAGGCAGAATTCTAAATGCTGTAGGAATTTCCTTCATCAATTAAATGTTTTAAATAAATAAATCCATACTTAATATTATAAATGCGAAAGTGGGTCTGTCTGTCTGTGTTACCTCTTCACGCTTAAACCGCTGAACCGATTTAGTTGAAATTTGGCAAAGAGATAGTTTGAGTACCGGGGAAGGACAGAAGAACAGTTTTTATATCGGAAATCATCCTTAAAGAGGGTAAAAAGGGGGTCGCTTCGCACAGGTTAACAAATTATATACCTGAACTTTCCTCAAGAATTACTCTATTGTTAAGTGAAAACCGCATGAAAATCTGTTCAGTAGTTTTTGAGTCGCGAACTTTAGGAATAAGGTGTAGTGATAAACCTTTTGAGCACATTCATTTTTCATAAGGGCAAACCCAATGTTAATATTACTTTGTATTGTACCTCCAATATCCTTTTCTGTACCTACATGTTGTTTCACAGTCATGGTATAGAGAAAATCGCCCTAGGAATGTATGATGCTATCGCAGTTATTCATCCTATTTAGCGCAAAGCTTCAACAAAAAAGTATATCGAATAATCAAACATTTCTACCCTCACACAACCATCAACCAAGGGTGTTGGTTCAGCGCCATCTATGTGACTTATCCTGAACTAATAAAATCAACAGTTAACTGATTCAATCCTGCGTATCTAACAGTTTGATACAGTAGCCGATAGGGCTGCGCTCACACTACCCTACACTAATTGCAATAGCATTAGAAAAAAGGTAAACAATCTTGACGTATCTTTTTACTAAAAAACACTTTTTAGGGTTCCGTACCCAAAGGGTAAAACGGGACCCTATTACTAAGACTTCGCTGTCCGTCCGTCCGTCCGTCTGTCACCAGGCTGTATCTCACGAACCGTGATAGCTAGACAGTTGAAATTTTCACAGATGATGTATTTCTGTTGCCGCTATAACAACAAATACTAAAAACAGAATAAAATAAAGATTTAAATGGGGCTCCCATATAACAAACGTGATTTTTGACCAAAGTTAAGCAACGTCGCGAGTGGTCAGTACTTGGATGGGTGACCGGTTTTTTTTGCTTTTTTTTTTATTTTTTTGCATTATGGTACGGAACCCTTCGTGCGCGAGTCCGACTCGCACTTGTTAAAAATAAGTCACGGCAAATATGTAACAATTATGAATCATATACGATTATTTTCCTTTTTTGCTTTCATAAGTAATAGTTACTGATTTAAAAAAAGGTGTTTTTCAATTAAAAGACGCGTCAAGATCGCTTAGTCTTTATCTAATGCTAAAAAAAAACGAACTTTAGTAGCTTAAACCTGTTAGGGCGTAAAATGGATGAATCTTAATGTATGTACGTTACGATTCGACGATGAAAAAGTTAAAGTGCCGTTAGTTTCCGAGTACGGGTGTTCTGATAATGATGAAAACATAGGTTGTAAACAATAATAGTATGTTATGCGGGACTGACTACATACATACATATAATCACGCCTATTTCCCGGAGGGGTAGGCAGAGACAACGGATTTCCACTTCCTGACATACCTCTTTCGCTTCCTTCACATTCATAACATTCCTCATACACGCTCGCCGGGTTAGGGTGCTCTTGACCTGGCCTTTCTTTGGGACTGACTACAATTAATTGATACGAGTTCGTAACAAGTTAGTTTTAGACTTGTTTCTCAGGCACTAAAAAGAATTATGTCCTAATGTTTGACAACCATTAGTAGTAGGTAGGTACCAATGATACATAATTGTTACATATTTGCCGTGCCTTATTTTTTCAAAAGTGTTTTTCAATATAAAGACGTCGAGATTGTTTACCTTTTTTCTAATGCTAAAAAATCGAACTACATATATTACAACATTTCAACGGCCTCCTAGCCTAGTCGGTAGTGACCCTGCATACGAAGCAGGAGGTCCCGCGTTCGAATCCTGGTAAGGGCATTTATTTGTGTGTTCATCACAAATATTTGTTCCCGAGTTATGGATGTTTTCTATGTAAGTATAGAAGTATTTATATATATGGTGTATATTATATATATCGTAGTCTAGTATCCACAACACAAGCCTTATTGAGCTTACCGTGGGACTAGGTCGATCTGTGTAAAAATTGACCTATAATATTAAAAAAAAAAGAAAACATTAGCGAACAATGACTATAAGATCAAATATGTGCAGCATTTTATGCAAATCATTGGATTATCCTGCCGGCGCGTAGACAAGATTGTCAAGAAGTGTAGAACAGGTTTCTACGCAGACCCAACGGGAAAAACTAAAGGATATACCGTGTGAATTGTATAATAGAACTGCATTAAATTCATCCTATAGATATTATATGATAACTAATGTACGTAACATGTGCTACAAACAATTACTCACGTAATTATCATCACATAAATCTGTCTATAATTTTAGATTTGCTATAACTATAACTATAGGTACTAACAATTACTCGCGTAATTATCACCACAGTCATAAATCTGTCTGAAACGCAAGAAAGTATTTAAAAAATCTAACACTGTAGATACGTAACTAAATGAATACCCTATTACGAGTAGAGATTCATAGTTACATAGATGTATATACTAAAATCAATGTAATGTTTTCGATTTCATTTATTGCAATCTGTTTCTTAATATGTACTACGTTTTCATCGAAGTACCAATGGCTCGATCCCCATGGCAGTAGAACTTTTATTTCTTATGAGAGAAAAATTACATGCCATAACCTTAACCTAATGTAAGGTACTTACCGCAAAATATTTCATATCCGCAAAATTATCATTTTTTCTGTTTAATTGTAAATGTATACAACCGTTTGTTTCTTAATAAAATATAAATAAATAAATTCGATAATACATCGATTACATCTAAAAATAACACAATGCATGAAGTATCTGATCTTGATTTGACTTGACACATTTCTAGGAAAACCTACAATGTAATTTACACCGTGAGATTGCAAGCAATGTTTACAGATGTGTAAACCATGTTTGACTTCTAACAGTCACCCACTGTTCCTAACTAGCACGACTAAATCCACAAGCATTATGAAACTACACAACGGGACTTAATCGCGTATTTAAGTTTTAAGATTTACCTCCGACGTTTCGAGGACGGCGTTGTCCCCGTGGTCTCGGAGAAGACCACGAGTCTTTTAAGTCCCGTTGTGTAGTTTCATAATGTTAAATAATCGTGAAAGTTTAAATCAGTGTAAATCTACAAGCATCTTTTAACTTCTTAAGGTCCAAGGTCCTACCTATAGTACCTCTTCAGTTCGATGAAATTTAAATTCTATTCAATTAGAACAGAGTCGCTCTTTCTTTGTTTCGTTCAATTTTCCAACAACGCAAAATCAATTCTATTTCCTATACTATAGGTTCAAATTTCAGTGGCAAATATTGGATATTCATTTGTATGGCTGGCCCTTAAGAGGATAAGGCTATAATTAACACCTACATACATCACTGGCTCAGTGACCCAAAGAGGATCTTGGCCTACCTTCGACACCTAACATCGTCCATAATTAACTGACAATTTCTGTACCTTATTGAAAAAGAAATAAGGTCCAATGTTCCGTTAAAATTTGCTTTTAGTACTGTTGTAGGTAGTTCCGTAAAATATATATCTACCCGTTATTATTTGAATAAACTAGTTGTCATCTGAGCTCGGTGTTTGATTTACTACATGGTGACAGCGGTGGGATCCGAACCCACGCCCTTTCGGACTGGTGGTGTGTTCAATTTTTTGATAGGTCTCGCGTGTTCCATTTTAATCACACTTTAGTACAAACCAGTACAAACACAATAACTTCTAATATTTTCACTAATGACCACCAATAACTGTACAAAAACTATTTAATTTTTCACCGCTGTCACCATGTACAAGTACTACTACGTCCTATACCGAACTACTGTATTGCCATGAAATGAATGTGGCGGCTACCAGTGTATTGACATGTACATGTCGTAGTCAGATCGTATAATCCGCCGTATTACATTACGGCTAGCCGTTTTCAAAAACAGGGGCGTTTTGAAATGCGGCGGTTCGACGATTAGCCGGATTGTCACTGCGATTCGTTCTTCAATAAGGCGGCCCACGTTTAGCCGCATCGTACATTGTAGAGTGACCAGTTCTTTCGGTCGCCTACGTAACCGGAGTTTGACAATGTTTGCAATTTAATTTATTTCTACCATGGTCCCACCGCACTACATGTGTTTCTTTTCCAAAACATTTCCTTCACAACTTAAATAGACGGAGCCCCGCAAGCGGGGCTCCTATTTCTGGGCGGTGCCTTCTCTAACTATTGAAATGAATATTAACTACAAATGCCTAAGGGTTGATGACTTCACTCTAAAAGCAACTTCTACGGTCTAAAATTAGCGTATCTGTATATCCACTTGAATCTATAAGTATCATGAGTGTTTAGTGTTATCAGAATTGCACTAAATACACTCCACTTTGGCTCATCATCACCATTTAGTGATGATACGTTTTATCTAAGGTTTGAGTGCCGGGGCCCGTTTCTCAAAAGCTTGTAACTTGTAATACAAGTGGAAGTCCCTTTCTAACAAAAGCTGTCAAAAAGTGACATTCGCTTGTATTACAAGTTACAAGCTTTTGAGAAACGGGCCCTAGTGTCCTGTTTATCAAAAGCTTGTAACTTGTAATACAAGTGGAAGTCCCTTTTTGATAGCTTTTGTTAGAAAGGGACTTCCACTTGTATTACAAGTTACAAGCTTTTGATAAACAGGGCACTGGGAGTAGGGTTTGCGGACAACCGCTTAATAACTAACGATCCGCGGCATGTGACTACTGACTAGCTATTCTAAGTATGAGTATGTAACATACGGCTAAGCTACTGTATGGACAATTACCCACATCTTGGGGTCTGACTTGCTACGTCGCTCCCGTTGTATAAGCGAGCAGTTACCCCCACACTGGCTAGGTGGGGACTTGGGACTTCAGTAATATCTTGGATCCTAGGTGACAGAAGATATCAGAATCAAATCAAATATATCAAAATCAAACAAGATAAAGTCCGTCTGTGCCAGCCATACTCAACCTGGATATTTTAGGTGGCCTGCCAGGTTATCCAGAGGTAAAAACATAACCTTGCCATTCAAACCTTTAAGCAAATTCTTCGTGCGGTCCTGGGCCACAAGGCATACCCATCTTTGTGGCCCTCATAAAAATGGTTGAGAATGGCTGGTCTTTACCTTAAGACCGAAGATGAGAGGTAAGTTTCCTACTTCGTGGATATGTCCACAGGACACGTATACCTAATTGCTGTGTATGACCCAGTCATTGGTTTTGTAGCAGTTAATGGGGTAACGAATGCTGACACAAAACGATAATTGCTTTTAAACAATACCCAAATCGCAAACAAAGTAGGTAACTACCTACATCCTACAACAAGTCGTCAAACTACTTCGTACTACATAGTCAAGACGAGTAGACACCTGTACCTATATGCCTTGGTCAGACAGACATACATTCTAGGTACACACTCTATGACTTGGTCTATGCGTTTAGGCAAACGCCACCATAAATGTTAAATTATTATGAATAATAAAATACCATTTATATTTGTTTACAATATTTAGATTTACAAATGTAGTATTCATTCGTTACAACTACTACTGTATTGAGTTAACATACAAATGTAGGTTTTACCCACGTCTCGATGTGTCTACGGGATTCTTCGATATATTCTCTTTTTCTTGACTTTTGTATATGAGATATGAAGGCCGGGGTCCTATGAAACAAGTCGATTTTAAATTAATCATATTGTTAATCATCTAAAATATGTATTTCCTGGATATTATATCATTACAACCAATGCCCTTTATATCAAAAGCTTGTAACTTGTAATACAAGTTGTAGTCGCTTTCTAACAAAAGTAGTCAAAAAGGGACTTTCCACTTGTATTACAAGTTACAAGCTTTTGATAAACAGGGCACAGCTATACATACATATACTGGTTTGATTCTAAAGAATAATCTCTTCTACAAGATTTACCATGACGTCGTTAAGTCATACAAGAATACTACATATACTAAATGCACTATCTATCTATATCTATACCTTTATAAGCTTGTAATAACAATACATACAAGGTGAGGAGATAGCTTGATAAGGGATAAGATATGCATTATGTTGTGCCTACTAATCCCTTCTTGCTCTTTACAAAAGATAATCGACGCGATTCGGGAAATGAATTAGACATTCACTAGATATGAAATAGTAAAGATATGTGACGTTCCAGGGCAAAAGGTACCATTGCCCCGGCTGAATATTAGAGCGGCGGTAATAATAGCGTAAGCGCCAGCCGCCATAAGGTACCTTTTGACGTGGAACGTCACATCTCTTTACTATTTCATATCTAGTGAATCTCTAATTCATTTCCCGAATCGCGCCGAATGCCTACATACAACGTAAAGACACTTAAAAACCGTACGAGTATCTAGGTAACACCTAATATGGGTACCGTATTATCATTTCTAAAAGTTAAATCGTAAGGAATAATTTACAAAACTTTAGTTTCCAGAAAGATTAAATTAACGAAGAAATGTAACTTACCTATATTATATGTCGGAATAATAATACATATATGGAAGACGTTCCAAAATTGCTACTTTATCGATGTTAGCAATTTCAACCTAAATACTACAACCGTAAGGTCTATATTTAGAGTATTTCCTTACTGTCGGTTGGTTAGAAATGCAAGGCATACCTAATTTTTTTTTTGTTTTGCAAGATATATTTCATAGAAACATACTCGCAGTCAAGTTACGCTTACACCATACTTAGAATAACGACCGCACGTGCCGCATCTGAAAAATGCATTTAGTCAAAGAGACCATTCGATCGGGGAACTACCTTCCTGATGAATACGATACGACTCCGATTTCGCAATTGTTTTAGTTGGGATAGGTTGGGAAGAGTACTTCGGCGTTCCTGGGACCTCGCCATATAGCAGCGAGGCGGCAACAGAGGGGTTTTAGTGGGTAAACCTGGGGTCTCATTAGCCCACAACAGGGAGTCCCACATAACCATCCCGGCTCGTCCCCGCGCCGGGTGGTATGCGTAAAGCATTTCCCCTCTTAAAAAAAAAAAAAGGTTGGGGTCTCTTTGTGGTGCAATCATTAGCTGACTAAGTTTAGTCGTGACTAATTGAGTTCACAGCACTGATATTGTCGGCTATCCTGACATTTTAGTCATCCTCGCCATTGCGATAGGTATGAATTAAATATTTCAGGATAAAAAAAAAATTGAAACTTTATTGCGCGATACAAAAATGAAAATGACTTAAGGCATTCTCGACGAATCAGTCATTGGGTGAATAATATGATGAATAGGTATTTCACCAATTTTACTCGTGTGGATTATCTTTTTGTTAATACATGCTGAGCCTATATAGACTAAGTATATAAGTGTGTATAGGGATCACTGTACTGTCTCTCTTGGAATGCTAATTTCTTGAAATAAATATATTTTGACTTTGAATTGAATTCTTATTCTTTATTTATCCCTTTGCATAATAGGTAACAGGACAACTACTCAGCATGTTTAGAGTGTATTTCTTGCTGGTTTCAAACTATGCTACAGTGATCCCCTGGCTGGATGATGGACAGAATAACGACAAGGCTATCCATTAATTCAAAAGTTAAAAATTCTTTCAAGCAGCCCCTCCATTCAAGAGTGGACTTTTGTAAACTGATAATCTAAAAAATACGTTACAAGCATATAAAATATGTCAGGATAAATAGATAAGATATAATAAGCTACATCGTTAAACCCGGAAATTGTCAAGGTTGCGAATGTCAGTAAAAAGTTATCATTTCAGAAATAAGTTGTTGGCAAAAATTTCATTCTTGGTACAAGCTTTTATTGCTGACTGTACTTTTCTTTCCATAGGCATTTTGTGACTTGATTTTTAATTTTTATTGTATGCACAACTTTTAAATTTTAAGTTTTTCTTTGTACTATACCGTGTAAGCGTTTTGGTGAAATACTGTCAGCTTATATGTGGGAAATAAATGAAATGAAATAGGCAATTAGTACTCATCGAGACAATACTAAAAACCCCAAACACTAGGTTTCGTTGTTTTATCACAGAGTTCCTATGGCCACCTCTGGTCTCCATCATCAGATCAGCTCGATGACACCATAATATTGCATTGTCACCCGACTTACGTGTATGCAAAATTTCAGCTCAATCGGAAACCGAGAAGTGGATCAAATGGAACTTGCAAGATTTGATTACAGACAACGGTCACCGGTCAGGTGAAACTAAATAAAAGCTTGTAAAAAATGGAAAAGAACTGTAGAGCTAAGATGGTCGGTTCTTTATCATTTGTCACCATGCCTGTCACGTTCTAACAAATATTTATGTGCGAAAGTGACGCATGCCATGACTATAGTGATAATGATAAACATACTTCGTAAATTTTATAGCATTTTCGGTGCAGCGGAGTAGCGGAGAGGAACAATTTCAAGTATTTCAACCCCAATGATTAATTAGCGTTAATTACTTTAATATTAACCTTAATTTACCATTTCAGTTGGAATTATCTATAATAAAAAAAAAACAGAGTAATTGAAATATAGGTAAAAACCCGCGCGATTGCCATATCTTCCGTCGCAAGTTTCACGCGGCAGTATATCTTTTGTTCCCTTCTTCCTTCTTAAACAATAGACGTATAGTTAGTCTAGCTAGATTTTATCAAAACAAGCCTATCCCCATAACATATTCCAGTCACAATACATTGTTATTGCTTTATCTCCGTACGTGATTTAAACCTGGGTCGACATAATTGGTAACATTTGACCTTACTAGATAACCGATTTACTAGCGGCCCGATTCGAATTTTAAGATACGTCAATTAATAGATCTATAGTTCGTTTTTTTTAGCATTAGAAAGAACTTGAAAGAAGGTAAGCGATCTTGGCATGCCTTTTAATTGAAAAACGCTTTTTAAAAATCAATAACTATTACTTATGAAAGCAGAAGAATCTAAATGATCGTATTAGATTCAATAATTGTTACATATTTGCCTTAACTTATTTTTAAAACGTGTTTTTTAATTAAAAGACACATCAAGATTGTTTACCTAATTTCTAATGCTAAAAAAAACGAAGTATAGAAACGATATGGATTAGATATGTCAGTGTCAAATGTGACGCTTCTTCAAACAAAAACGTCACTTTTGACACTGACACATCTAATTCATATCGTTTCTAGATCTTTTAATTGACGTATCTTAAAGTTCGAATCGGGCAGTAGGTAAATGGTTACCATATAGCGTACTAATTTTGCTAGATACCTATATATCGAGGGGTGCGTGGTCAAACCCGATAAGTCGAGTAAAAGGGTTTTTGAAATTAGAACTAGGTATATGTGACATGCGTAGAATTTTTATTTGAATGTTAAAATATTTGGATTTATCGGGTTTGACCTCCAAACCCTCGATATAAACACGTACGTGTAAGGGTCTCCCCAAATATATCGACGCGCATTCGGCAAAAGCCGATAGGAAAAAGCTTTATGTCCACGCAATAAGAGCGAAGAAGCCGACGACGCGTCGGCCGGCGCCGGCCGATGCGAGCCGAGCCGAACGACGACTTTTTCGCTCTTATTGCGCGGACATAAAGCTTTTTCCTATCGGCTTTTGCCGAATGCGCGTCGATATATTTGGGGAGACCCTAAGACATAGGATTTTAGAATATAAAAAAACAGGTCAAGTGCAAGTCGAACTCGCCCACCGAGGGTTCCATGCACGCTCCCGCCGCCGCGTGTGTGCATTGAGCTTTATAACCCTAGTAGCTAAAGAACAATCGATGAACAATAAAAAACATCGGATATTTTATGTATGTATGTAGAGTTTGTGCGGAAATAGTCGTGGAATGTATGGGGCCCTATTAATACATATTCAAAGATTCTTATCTTTCCGAAATATTTCCTATCGATAGAAACAGTCGCCATCAGATATATCGGTGCTCACAAATATCTGAACACGCCTGAAATGTCAAGGCGATAGAGTGTGAGTTTAGATATTTTTGAGCACCTCGGCCGCTCCAATACATCTGACGGCGACTGTGTGCACTAAAATCTTGTTAAGGACGATTTGATTTCGGCTTCCGACTCATAAGATGATGCTTATGACGCAAATGGTCCGATCGTAATGTCTTATGTACAATTACGTAAACATTCGTAAGATGCGTCACAGCTTGTAAGTTCAGTGTGTTGACCCACCAGCATTTACATATGAAGTCAATACGGATAAGTATCGTTAGCCTTCACATTGGGGATAGTTTACACACTGACTAGGATTTAATGTGAGTCCATACACTTGCCACAAAACGCAAGCACACACACAAGCACGCAAGCACTAAACGCAAATGTATGAACTCGCAATATTGTCAAGTTTTATAATACAAGAAGTGATTAACACGAATTCATAATATCGCAATGATCAAGATGTAATGGTTGAGAAATTATTAACACAACAATGATCTCTTTAAAAATGATGAGATGAAATTGAAGCGGCGATGAAAATGATTAGACAAACAGGAATGATTGGGAAAAATGAACAATGAACATAAAGATGAACCCAAGCAAACAATATAAACAAAACTGGACGGACCACGACGAGATTTCGGCACGTACAGGAATCCTGGCCCCATCCCTAGTGAACAAAATAGCTTTTTAACACCCTGTTTGGAAAGCAAAATGGGAATTGAAAATATGACAGTTAAGTTGAGCAAAAAATTTTTATGTATGTTTTACATTTGCAATTTTATTTGTAAAATTTTCAAATCTTTGATGCTCTACTGGTGGGTAAATTAACACAGTTAAATATTGTAAAAAAAAGGTTACAACAGTTATAATTCGTTTTTTTTTAGCATTAGAAAGAACTGTTTGCAAGATCTTGACATGTCTTTTAATTGAAAAACGCTTTTTAAAAATCAAAAACTATTACTTATGAAAGCAGAAGAATATAAATGATCGTATTAGATTCATAATTGTTACATATTTGCCGTAACTTATTTTTAAAATGTGTTTTTCAATTAAAAGACACATCAAGATTGTTTACCTTATTTCTAATGCTAAAAAAACGAACTATACAGTAACGCGCTTTCATTTTACAACTTGCTAAGAGAAGAAACCGCTATGTTGGCCTAATTCCACGCAAATATTTACTAGCATTCAATCACTTTACTATCCTCAAAACTGACACTGTCGTAAGACTTCTCATTCCCACTTGCAAGGTCGTAGCTAGAGTAAAAGAGATGCTATGATATGATTTCGGTGGTCATTTTGGTTTGTGAACTATATTAGGTTTATTTTATTCTGTGGGCGCTGCGGGCATTCCCCATTCAATCAACCCAGACAAATACTGCGTGTACCGCAGACGTGGAATTATCTAACTGATGTCATTATGTCTGAATCATAATTGGACATTTTAAACGTAATTTAGGAATATAAAACAATAGAAGAACGATATGATAAGGATAACCAAGGCACCGATTCATACTGACGTTAGTCACATATTTATGGAGAAGTAGGTATCTCTACTATTTTCTCCAGTTTGATATATCAAGTTCAGGTAAGTAATTATGTCTCTTAAATCTGTATAAATAGGTTCTGTAAGTTTTATAATAGTTATTTAATGAAATATCTTCTTCCTCGCGTTATCCCGGCATTTTGCCACGGCTCATGGGAGCCTGGGATCCGCTTGACAACTAATCCCATGATTTGACGTAGGCACTAGTTTTTACGAAAGCGACTACCATCTGACCTTCCAACCCAGAGAGGAAACTAGGCCTTAAGGGGATTAGTCCGGTTTCCTCACAATGTTTTCCTTCACCGAAAAACAACTGGTAAAATATAAATATCAAATGATATTTCTTGTTTAATGAAATAAATAAAAAAACATGGTTCTTTAAAATAGCGGTCTCAACCAAAGCAGTATTTAAAATGAACGTGTATAATAAATAATAACGTTGTTTAATAATAGTTGGATTCTAAATTGGAACTCTAACTAAAAAAAGGATTATGTATTATGGATGAAAAATGCCTAAACATGAACAACATAAAACATGGTAACGATTACCAAAAACCATGATGATGAAAGCCGGGACGAAATAAAAAAAAGAAAAGTACCGCCATCACGGGTCGAGTGATACTGGAGCCCAGGCCACCGTCCTAGCAAACAGAATTAGTCCTTATGTTAAACACGCTAGAGTACACAATGCATTGTTAATCGCATGCCAAATAAAGCATATACAGTGTGGAGTGCACAGACAGTAAATTACTACAATCTTAACTGACTTATTTTGAACCTTATCTTCTTGAAATAAGGTTGTAATTGTCAGCGAATTACTCTATTACTCATTGAAGTCTTACACTTTTTAGTGAAACGGGTCACCTTGTGGCAGTTATGACATCATCTAGGAATTCCACTTATCGATTTACACTTTCATAATGACTTTAACGTTTCGTTTTCTTTTAAGGATTTCGATTCATTTATTTATCTACCTACTTTGGCATCAAGTCCGTTAAATTTTTTATTATTTTTATATCATGACAATTAATTGGGATGTTAGTTAGGGTAAGTTGAAGTAAAACGAACACCGGGTCAAGATGGACACATAACGAAATGGTCATAGTGTTTGTCTTACCTCGAGCGAAACAAAACTATGGTCTTTTTATTCCATCTCCCCTAATCAAACTCTAGAAATCATCCGGTGTTTTGTTAATATGGTATTGGAAGAAATAAATAAATGATTGATTGATTGAATTTATATGAAAGACTCGCCAATGAGGGTTGCTGCGATCGAGTTTTTCACTAAATGACAGCACCGTGGCGAGAGGTCTAGCTGTCATAATCCACCTATCATGTTTAACTATGTTTTTTTAATTGGTAGATTTTGACAGCAGCTGTCAAAAAGACCTCTAGTCACGGTGCTGCCATCTAGTGAAAATCTCGATCGCGGAAACCCTCATTAAGGAATACGACTAAGGTATAAACAGATATATTATGTTCAGCCGTAAAAGAAACGACCTTGACGACTGATGACCAGTGCATTGTTCGTTATTTTATTTTTATTTATTTATTGATAAATAAAAATAAAATAACGAACAATGCACTATTTATTATATTACTTATACAATTAAATGTTTACACATTCATAACATAAGTAAAGTAACAAAAGAGAATGGAATGTTAATAATAGCAAGATATTGCATTAGAAAAGTCGTATGTATCAAGTAACATATTTTCTTATATTTTTCCCGTCTTTCGTGAATTTTCTTTTATATATACTTACTATATTTTTAATTTAAATTGTATCATAGTGTTGTATGATCTGCGTATAAATATACACGCTGTATCGTGATTAAAAATATACAATTATCTAAAGATATATAGACATTATAGATAAGTATCTTGGCGTAATAATTACAAAAGTCAGCAAAGTCAATTTGTTCTGATGTCAAAGTTAAAGTGATATGATGTCACGGGTCAAAATGTTATCAATGTTTAGCAAATAAACTTTCTATTAGTGATATGATAAGTGACGCGAGCATGATAAGCTGTTTAAAATCAATCAACTGTCAACCGACTTATCTCATTATTATGTATAAATATTTCATTTAAAATCTATAAATATTTAATTTGAATGATGAATGACTCATTAACCTATAAAATCTTATTATTTTAAGATTAGTACTTAAGTTTATTTGTTTTTTATTGAAATTAATAGTTTACTTTTCACTGCAACCGCTCGAGACAGGGAATCCCAAATTATGTAATAAATTATGTGACTTGAATTATAATGGTAATACCAGTTCGGTTCATAATTTACTGTCTGTTTACATACACTAAAACAAAACGTGTAAGTGCAATAGGGAAACTAATTTACACTGTACAATATTTTTATCTATACACATGACGTTGCAAAGACAATTATATGTTGTGTTAAATAGTGTTTTATTAGATAGTGTATTCATTTGTCTTTGCAACGACAAGAATGCTTCGTTCAATCATAATTTACAATATTTACAACAACTAAGCTAAATATTACTTAACGACACACTAATTCAATATTTACAAGTTACAGAATATGAACACACCATGCAATTTCTACTATCAAACTACTAAATCTACAATGCAAAACAAACACTTTTATCATGTCAATTTAAATTCATGTCCATGGTGCCCCAGCTTCCCCTTTTTAGATCATTGTCCAGGTGACTGATTTCACACTTTTGTAGCAACGAAGACACACTTAGGTCGCATTTTGTAACATTTATGGCATTTATGATCTTTACTACCATGGCACTTTATAGTACGGGTGAGATGTTTAGGTTAGCTACACTGAGAGAAAAATCATCACCAGGAATTAAAAAACAGTTCTGTACTGGGGGAAAAAATGAAGTTTTAGTAATAATTATGGACGTTTCACTATTTCTGTAAAGTTTATTTATTTCTACAAACAGCTCAGTAATCCCAAATATAATTTCAACAAACAGATAATAGAAATTGCAAGAACTAATAGAAATTGCAAAAGTCAATTTGTTCCTATTAGTTAACTCTCCTTGTCCCCGGATTAAGTTTATTTTTGTAATTCTAAGTGTGTTTTTGTTGTACTTTTCTCTCAGTGTATTTAGGAAATATTTGTCAAGGCATATATTTAGGTCCCAGCCTGAAAACTCCACGGGTCTTTAAATAATCAAATTTTTCCAAACACATTGATCTCACCAACCCAAACTTCGGTTATTTTTCGGGTGATTCAACTGCTTAATATTCGTTAATACAATTTTTTCAAATTAGTTTGCGGTCATCCATTAATTACATCACACGTTTAGGGGGAGGGAGGGGGTCAAGAAAATGTGACATATTGTGACATGGGGGAGGGGGGAGACACAAACTTTGTGACGTCACTTTAACTTCATCAGTAACCGAAAATTTATTTAAATTATTTTATTCGCTGTACATTTAAATAACAAGTTTTTAAAACGATAATCGTTTTTATTCGTTTAATTTTCTTTCCTAAGCAGCTTTGGTTATAAAATTACTAATATTTATATCGTCAAAAATATTTTGATAAAATATTAATAATACTTAGGTACTTACTTAATTCGATTTGGCGAATTCGTAGAAAAAATGTGACGTCACACTAGGGGGGGAGGCGTTTGCCAAATGTGACCAAGTGTGACAAGGAGGGGGGGAGGGGTCAAAAAACCTAGTAATTCGTGTGACGTAATTAATGGATGACCCCTTTTCGATTTTGACACCAAAGTTATGATTCAACACAAGCGCTCGGTAAATGCATCTATTATCATTTACATTCAAAGATTCCAAAAGTAAAGATAGGCCCGTTCATATAATGCCGAGCGAACATGCGCACCAACAAACGCGATTTGCGCACCAACGTACTGGCCCACTTCGTACTGTCCGTAATGGCTCCTCTACACGATGGGCCAACGCCGGCCACTACAAGGGACGCAGCCATGCGGTAGAATGAGATAGAAATATCATTTGCTCCCTCTAACGCATAAATGCGTCCCTTGGAGTGGCCGGCGTTGGCCCATCGTGTAGAGGAGCCATAAGGCCCGTCTTTACGAAGTAATTTAAAAGCCAAAGGTTACAATAAAATCCAGCCGTTTCAGTGTGTCTTCATTCCTACATCAAACACACCAACAGTTTAAACCTAAACTCACCAGTCGTGTCCACAGGCCCCCGATGCGGCACAATCGAATGCACATATCGTGCCACAAAATGCCCAAAGACCGCTTTAAAATCCGGATTGTGCATCATCTCAACAAACTCGTTGAAATCCAGGTGTCCAGAGTTGTCCTTGTCTGCCAGAACCATAATCTTTTCTACTACGTTGTCAGGTAGATCGTGCTCGTATTCTCGGGATTCGATGATCTCTTTGAGTTCCGCGTAGGATATCTTGCCGTCCGCATCTCGGTCGTACTGGAAGAGAGGGGATGGTAAGTCTTTATTTTTAACAGGTTGGTAAACGTAATGGCTAATAGCAGGCGTGGCTCACTCCGCGATTTCGTCGCTTTGCTACAGGTAGTTAAAAATCCATCCGTCCGACCCCAATTTTGGGGTTTGCCATAAGCCGCGCGTGGCGCTGTCGCCACCTAGTGGCCATATCTGTGCTGATCGTGACAGACGCGTTTTGTTAGAGAGTGAGTCTTCTGTACCTAGTACTATTATTTATTCTGTGCTACTAGTAGAGTCAGTCGAAGCTAACTCTCCGCTAATACCTATTAGGATGCGTTTCCACCAGAGATGTGCGAGGATACGTAGCGAGGGATGTGTTTGTCATGAAGGAATATAATTCATTAACATATCCTCGCTCAGCGTAGCTCTAGTGAAGTCTAGTGGAAACAGCTCACCGGAGTGAGTTTTGTTGTACATACAAAACTAGAGAAGGATACAGCAGGGTGTCACCTATTGGGCATTAGCAAGTCGAGCACTAGTACCACCACCTTATAAAAAGAATATGATCTTTAAATAAGTTAAAACAAATGTTCTCTGTATCTGTCTTTATAGCTCAAAGTGTGTCAAAGTTAATGGCATACAATGTGACAATGACGTCATATTTCTGATACGGAAGTCAAAATTCGAACCCACTATCGCCAACGTCCATACCACGTTGAATACACCGGTTCTCGTCCGATCACCGAAGTTAAGCAACGTCGGGCGAGGTCAGTACTTGGATGGGTGACCGCCTGGGAACACCTCGTGTCGTTGGCTTTTTGCTTCTTTTTTTGGCACCGACTTGGCAAAGTGACAGAGTGTAGTACTGCCAGCATAAACGTTAAATTCTTATAATATGATGATTGATGACGTTTGTAGTGGTATTTTTAATTTTTTACATTTCCTCGTATAGCCAGCGCTATCGTAGCGCGTAGAGATAGCTTATTCTTATAAAATGATGAATTGATGACGTTTGTAGTGGCATTTTTACAATTTCTTGCTACAAAGTTAAAAGTGTATCGGCGCGATTCGGGAAATGAATTAGAGATTCACTAGATATGAAATGGTAAAGTTATGTGACGTTCCACGGCATTAGGTACCATTGCCCCGGCTGAATATTAGAGCGGCGTCAATAATAGCGTAAGCGCCAGCCGCCATAAGGTACCTTTTGCGTGGAACGTCACATATCTTTTACTATTTCATATCTAGTGAATCTCTAATTCATTTCCCGAATCGCGCTGTACGAGTAGGTCTTTAAATAACTAAAAGTATCATACATACAATGTGACAATGACGTCATATTTCTGATACGTAAGTCAAAATTCGAACCCACTATCGCCAACGTCCATACCACGTTGAATACACCGGTTCTCGTCCGATCACCGAAGTTAAGCAACGTCGGGCGAGGTCAGTACTTGGATGGGTGACCGCCTGGGAACACCTCGTGTCGGTGGCTTTTTGCTTCTTTTTTTGAACTTGGCAATGGCATAGTTTCTTTTTTTGAACTTGGCAATGGCAAGTGACAAAGTGTGGTACTGCCAGCATAAACGTCAAACAAATCCATATTTCTCGACGAAGTTCACCATACAATTATCTTATTTGCCATCGTTTATATTTAATAATATTTATTTATTATATATAACACCATCACCATTCATACTATAGGCATATAAAAACAACGCGTATCTCTTCTATTGTATATTTATGATTACTACTATAGATAATATGTGCTATTGCTCTGCTATTGTTATCTTGATATCTTAAGTATCTTCACACCTAGATTAGGTCATAAGCTACACAAGGAAGTTAGTAAATATTTGTAAAGTATACCAATCGTTAAGGAATTTTATGACTCAAATGCGATTGCAAAAATATACGTGTACGGTTCGATAAGTGGGTTGAGTTGAGTATTATCCGGGGCAGTCAAGCGAGAAACGACTTTTAGCACGGTTAGGATGCGTATAGCGATACATGCTAAGAAACCTATACATATTTTTAACAAGCTTTTATTAGGTCGACCTGTATGTAACTAACTATGTAAAGGAATCTAAGGTAACTAATTTAACCATCTTCCAAGGATCGTAGCGTCATGAAAATTGGCAGCTGTATATAGTTTTGATGACAATACAATAATATGGTACTGTCGAACTGATCTGATGATGGAGACAGGAGGTGGCAATGAACTCTCGACCTGTATGTAACTATGTAATGGAATCTAAGGTAACTAATTTAACCATCTTCCAAGGATCGTAGCGTCATGAAAATTGGCAGCTGTATGTAGTTCTGGTGACAATACAATAATATGGTACTGTCGAACTGATCTGATGATGGAGACAGGAGGTGGCCATAGGAACTCTGTGATGAAACAACGCAACCTAATTGTGTTAGGGGTTTTTAGAATTGTCTCGATGAGTATTAGTTGTCTGTCGTAAGAAAAGTACAGTCAGCGATAAAAACTTGTACCAAAAATGAAATTTTTGCCAAAAACTTATTGAAGTGAATATTTACAAATTTTGTGAGTAAAATTATTATTTATAGGTAGTTCGTTCTTTTAGCATTAGAAAAAAAGGCAAACAATCTTGACGTCTTTTTTATTAAAAGACACTTTTGAAAAATCAGTCACGGCAAATATATAGCAATTAATGAATCATATACGATTATTTACATTTTTTTGCTTTCATAAGTAATAGTTACTGATATTTAAAAAGCGTTTTACAGTACATATGGTCCTACTTTCCCGCACTAGTGCGGGAAAGCGCACTTTCCGTGCGTATGTCAAAAGTGTAAAGGGCCATATGTACTGTAAACGTTGTACGATACACGTGCGAATAGGTAATTCGCTACTCTTGTCGATTTAAAATTTATCTTCGGTCGTGTTATAATTTATCGCCACTTGTTTAACACGCACAAACATATCTGACACGATCTTATTTCTAGAGCCACAAGAGCGTGTCACATATTAGGGCCCCTCCACATCTGGCGTCTTTCGAGCGTCGGCGTCTACAATTCTATGGCCGCTGCTCGACGCAACGTTGACGCAGCGTCGACGCAACTGCGCAGCGACGTCATTTTCCATAGCGCTGACCAGACGCCGACAGACGCCGACGCTCGAAAGACGCTAGATGTGGGGGGGCCCTTATTGCGGCCTTCGAAGAGTAACATATTATTGCAGGTGACTATACTTATAACATTTTGTGAAGTAGATACCGTACATTTACTTGGGGAAACTGTACATTGCAAATTTACACAAATATTATTGTAATTCAATCTTAACATTTCCTTATTCCTAATCCTTTGACGTTAAACCTAATTAGTCACTATTCATTAAGCAAAACATTCTTCAATGGGACAACTGAAATATTATAATTGTCCACTAAAGGCTTTTTATCATCGTCATACCACAATGTAATAATGTAATCAATAATATGACGTACTTAGACGGAAGGAGATACAGTTATAATCTGACGTCACAAAGGCTAGTATATACTTATACGTAGTACGTCTACGATATGTACGGAGTACGTGAGAATTAATTTTTGACAGTTAAAGATTGACTATTATCCATACTAATATTATATATGCGAATAAACCCACCAGACGATATCGCATGCCCTAGGGGCAGGGGCTCTACCTGTGCACGTTTTCGAGATTTTGACCATATGTCGTATAACAAATCATACAATTTTAATGTGAATGGTATGAATACCTATAGTTTGATTCCCGAGAAAGTAGTAAAGATCATGTTAATACATAATTTTTCAGCGAGATAGCTAGTTATGTAAGTTATGTTACTTATATGAAACTCCTTTAGAAACGTTTTTAAAGAAATACAGACAACGAGCAATAATATTTATATTATTAAGTCTTATGGCTGGAGGTAATCAATGACGTAGGTCAGTAGAGATGCCGCTATGAATTTGAGGTCATGATCACAAATTGATGTGTGCTTGGCTAGGTGTCGTCGAACTCCGGTGATGAAATATAATATTTATCAGATATATCGGAGCGGCCAAGGTGCTCACACATATCTGAACGCCTCTAATGCCACAAGGCGCTAGGGTGCGGTATTTTTAAGCTGCGATATATCTGATAGCGTCTCTAGACGTCCGTGCCTTCGTAGGAAGGAGCTTTGTTGCACACGGTGTGTATCGGCCTTTATTTCAATTCCATTACAATCCATGAGCTAAATCCGAGCAAGTGTGTTTGTGAAATTCATTAATAGTTCCCAATCAGTATTTAGCGGCAACAGTTTACAAACCTTGAAGGAAACGCGTAATGGCATGCCTGAACCAAAATATCGAAATATTTGACTGTATGCTTTTGTTTGATTTATTGTGTTTGTGCGTTTTAATTGTAAGAATGTATACGTGCCGTTTAATACGTTTTAATGGGGAAATATCTATTCCCTAAGTGTATCATAAATCTTAGCAGCTAAAGTGAACTTTGCTGTGCAAAAACAGTGAGCAAAATCTAATTTTGCTAACGTTGCGTACTGGTAGTTTAGTGTAGTTACTTAGTTGCACGACTTGCACGTATTCAGTGAGTGTTATATTGGTTGCACGGTGTTGAATCATCATATAATGAACATTTTCTTTCGTGTACCTACAATCTACATATTTAAGTTCTCGCTGCTAAGGTGAGTAGTAGCAACTCGAGACAAAATATTTTTTGCCTATATCAACAAAGAAGGAGTGCCATATGACTGCTAATCTCAGAATTCCATATATATACATATACAGTAAACATATCACACGATATCATATCAGTGGCTATCAACTATCAACGCCTAAATTGGCGATGACTAACTCTATCCCGTTGAGTCACAACGGTCCAGCCTTTATTTCAAGCCTTCCTAGGATTCGTTGATAGGTCATGTTTCATTCCTTTTTCGATTGTATTTGACGATGATGAGCTAAAGACTTCCTGTGTGGAATGTGTATTTTGATCACTTCGCGTAACAGGGATGACTAATAATATTTCATTGAATAATTTTTAGAGATGCAACGGATAGTTGTTTGGCCGGATACCGGATACCGGATATCCGGCCTGGACACTGGCCGAATATCCGGTATCCGGCCGCCGAATATTTGGCCGGCGGAACTATACCTACATTTCGGTTTTTCAGGTGCGCATTCTGCAGGTTTGACCTGTTTCCTAGTAAACGTTCGCGCGGACTCATTTCTAGGTTCGAAATGAGTGCGCGTGCAAGTCGGTGGAATGATTAAATTGTTTCAAAATAATAAACAAGTACGATTATGACCGTGTTTGTTTCTTAAATCCAATTTGTTTACTCCGAAATCAAGCAATGTTACTATCCGGTATCCGGCCGGATAGTAGGTCACTATCCGGTATCCGGCCGGATAGTAAAATAATGGCCGGATAGGCCGGATACCGGATAGTAACCGGATATCCGGTGCATCTTAATTTTACGGTTTATACTCACTTGTTTTAAGTCACTCGCGCGACATGTTTCGGACAGCCTAGGTCTCCTTTCTCAAGCACTAACAACAACAACAACAACACCAACAACAGTTTAAATTCGAATAATATTTCATGTAACTTATATGTGTTACACTTACAATAGATACCATCGTTTAAACGGTTCATGACCACTATTTCGATCGGCGCCAAGTGTAAATGCGTGAGATGACGTAGTTTAAGACTAGACTGGATGGACTATTTAGCAATTGAGATATATGTGACGTTATCTATGAAAAGGGATCCTATTGTCGATGGCGCTTACGCCATTACTAACGATGCTCCGATATAAATTCAATGCCGCGCGACGCTGTGCGACGTAAGCGCCATCGACAATAGGGTCCCTTTTCATAGATAATGCCCCATATTATGTCATATGTAATAAGGCGAGTGTTTAGTCTCGTTTGACCTACAATAGGATCCACTTGTGTTTTCATTGATCGTCTTTGGGTAGTTTTATTGACACAATAAGTGCCTTCCTGAAATAGCATTTAACAAATTTTAAAATTATTTATTATTAAATAAACTGAACGAAATCGAAGTTGTAAGAGGATGCCTATTCTTACCCCCTCATTCATAAAACTTTACAAGCATCAATTACAGTCCGTTTTTTTTAGCATTCGAAAGAACTTCGCAGAAGTAAGCTTGTGGTTCCAAATCCGGCACTATTAGCGGTAATAATTTGAAGTAAATTATATGTATTGACCATGCTTCATTAGATAATTCAATAATTATTAACAATTAAAGAGCCTGATAAAAACTGCACGCTTGCTTCTGTGGAGTTCTTTCTAATGCTAAAAAAACGAACTATAGATAATGCCCCATATTATGTCATATGTAATAAGGCGAGTGTTTAGTCTCGTTTGACCTACAATAGGATCCACTTGTGTTTTCATTGATCGTCTTTGGGTGGTTTTATTGACACAAGTGCCTTCCTGAAATAGCATTTAACAAATTTTAAAATTATTTATTATTAAATAAACTGAACGAAATCGAAGTTGTAAGAGGATGCCTATTCTTACCCCCTCGTTCATAAAACTTTACAAGCATCAATTAGTTAATTTATGGTTTATCCCATTGATGTATTGATAGCTAATTTGATTTATTAGTGATTTTGAGGAAAAATACGTCATATAAAATGATTTCAAACAATTGTCAGGCAACTTTAAGTATAGTTCGTTTTTTAGCATTAGAAAGAACTTGAAAGAAGGTAAGCGATCTTGACAAGTCTTTTAATTGAAAAACGCTTTTTAAAAATCAGTAACTATTACTTATGAAAGCAGAAGAATATAAATGATCGTATTAGATTCATAATTGTTACATTTTTGCCGTAATTTATTTTTAAAATGTGTTTTTCAATTAAAAGACACATCAAGATTGTTTACCTTATTTCTAATGCTAAAAAAACGAACTGTAGGTATGTACTCGCTATTGTTAATGTAAACTCTAAACATCTTAGTAGGTATTACCTAAACGTAGAAATATTAGGAAATATCGAATCAGATGTATTTCCTGTTTTGCTCTAAAAACCGCTATTTGTGATGGCCCGTTAGGTTCATTCCGGCCTACTTGCAGTTTCAAGCGTTTTTCCTCTTCCTTGCATATTAGCGAACAATTTTGCTTGCGAGTAAGTAAACTATTTCTAAGTAGGTAGTAGGTAGGTCTAAGATTTTGTTTCTGAATATAACTAGTTTGTATTTATTTATTTTTTTACCATAAGATAGCCGCCAATTATTATAATATTTTTCTCAATTTAGGCATCTTCAAAAAATTATAATAATAAAACTTAAAACTTTCACGTTTCGAATATAGACAGCTACCTATAGTTCGTTTTATTTAGCATTAGAAAGAACTCCGCAGAAGCAAGCGTGCAGTTTTTATCAGGCTCGTTAATTGTTAATAATTATCTAATGTAGCATGGTCAATACATATAATTTACTTCAAATTGTTACCGCTAAAAGTGCCAGATTTAGAACCACAAGCGAACTTCTGCGAAGTTCTTTCTAATTCTAAAAAAAACGGACTATAGGTGCTAAATAATTTTTCGCCACAGGGCCCACAGGTCAATCGCGAATAGGTATGTTTTTTCTTCAATTTCTACTTTTCAACACAGGTTTCACGGTCATGGCCGCGTGGCGGCCGACCCGTGTTGTCATTTATTTAGTAAAACTAACTGTAATTAATTAAAAGTCAAATCAAGTCAAAATATTAGTAGCATTATTTATTCTAGTATCTAGTAGGTCTAGCAGCCCTAGCAACAAGCTTTTAAACCCTGCGTTTAGGTAACTACTTACCTTACTAATAGACCTGTTATTTACCTAAGTTGTCTTTAAAATCAGTAGGCAAAATTGCATTTTATCCCCCAGTGTCTAAAGTGCAAAGTTAGTTCGCTCAAGTGACAATATGAATATTAACATGAGGGCGAGGGCTAATAAAAAATTTTGCTCCCTTGTTAAACAAATAACTATTTCGCCGTACTGAATTGAAAGAAATGAGTCACTGAAGTCAAATTACGCGCTGCTGATTCATATCACATTGATGTCCAGGAAAATCAGTTTAATTATTTTTTATTGCTCTAACTGTTACCTACTTGAACTATTTAGGTTCATGGCTGAAAATCTAATTATTCGTAATTGTGTATGTGTCATTATCATTTATCATGTGGGCCATGAAATTAATATTGGGATTAGATAAATAGGCGTTGTTATAAAACTTATATCTATAGTCTGTATCCACTAGGCTAGATGAAACATAGTAGGTATGGAGATAGTTTGAGGCCCGGGGAAGAACATAGGGTAGTTTTGATCAATCATCATCATCATTTAAAGTAGAAGCCGCGTACGTCGAACGTCGCTAGTATAGCATAAATATTTCGTTTTAACGCATTTTCGAATTGTTGAGGTTTCACTATACAAACGACCTATTTGGGACTTTATTTCAGTGAAAGTGACATTTATGACTTTATGAACTTAATTTATGAATTTATAAACTTAATTTATTTTACGTGATCTTTAGCTCAAAGACGAAGCATTAAATTCCAGTCACTTATATAAGAGGAAGCCTGAAAGTTGCACCCATAACAGAAAAAGTAAGGGCAAATCGCCTAGCGTGGTACGGGCATGTGATGCGGAGGGATGAAAGTCATGTGACGAGAAAGGTATTACGAATGAATGTGGAGGGAAGTACGAGGAAAGGAAAACCGAGGAAAAGGTGGATGGACTGTGTGAGAGATGATATGAAACGAACGCAAGTGAATGATGAAATGACGGGCGACAGAGAGGTGTGGAAGAGAAAGACATGCTGCGCCGACCCCAAGTGAATGGGACAAGAGCAAGAGAATGATGAATGTTTATACAACTTCTTAGGTTGAATGGACAATAAATTACGTGTTTATATTTATGGCTATAATTACATAACAACTTGATTATAGCAATTATTGACACTAGAAGGTAATAGTTCAGCATTCTGGGATTCTCTTAAACCCTAAAAATGTAACTAACAGGAAAATAATGATTTTATCCTGTTATCAAACTGTTAAAAAAATTCTACCCACCACATTATTTTAAACGTCACAATTTCATAGAAGTTTGCTCTCAGAATCGCTGCAGAGTTATCTTGGTCTGACTCTAATGATTTGAACACAGTAGTTAACTTAGACATTATACCTGCCCCAAATGGTAAAAAAAAATGTAAAGGTTCAAAATGTTCAAATTAAATACATTTTGTATAAACTAGTAAGAGCATACAAAACGATGGCTGGATTGTGTGGAAGAGGATATGAGAAAGAAAGGAGTGAGTGCTGAGGTGACGAAACACAGAGGAGAATGGAAGAGAGAAACATGATGTGCCAACCCCACATAGGGCACATATGGATTTGTCCGGACATGTCCGGATTTTTGATCCTTTGTCCGGATTGCGGCCGGACTTGGCATGTGTCCAGATTTTTAGGAATGACCTTAAAAAATAAAAAGCGCGCTCGGGGAGGGGGCTACGGGATCGGGCGAAGGGAAAGGGAAAAGTAGATCCACGATACAGTACACCGCAGAGAGCAGCGCGCCGCCGGGGCGTCGTTCAAGCTACGCCAAATCTCTGCTACAAGAAATGTCGGGATTTTTAGGGTGATGTCCGGATTTTTATCAGGACATTTAATTCTTCTATTATGGCAACCCTAACCCCAACTAACGTGGGATAAAGGCAGGGAAAAGAAGAAATATAAACATAAACATATTTAGCATCTCTAACAGTACTTTAGTTTTAATACTTTTAGGGCCAGTTGCACCAAACCATTTGTCACCGTTAAAGCATCTGCTAAATTTTATTGTATGGGACGTTTCATAGATCTCTGATGCGTAACGTTGATCAGTCTGTTAACTGTGGTTGGTGCAACTGGCCCTAAATCTACGATCTATGGCATAATATTCACATATAGGTGAATGGTACCCAATGGGTGAACTATTTGAAATATTGCGATTACACAGAGCAAGAGTGTTGGCCACCAGCCAATAGTATTCTAAAATAAAAACAATGCATATGTACATTCTGATCGTTTGGTGTGGGTAGTGATACTGATAAGCTACTTACTGCACAGTCAGGATCAAATACACGGTGTAACATGAGTAAACCGAATAATTTTAACAGCGTATTCCTGATCATATTTAGAGACATAAAGTAAAAACGTCCTATTTGCCTATTTTCAGATATATTATTAATTAAAAAAAAAACAAGTTTTTATTGTTACATAGTATAAAAGGCCTTTTTGATGGTGATGTTGCTGTTATGGGACGTAGTCTAAATATCCTTATTGATGTCAAAAAGTGACAAGTAACACTTTGAAAAAAGTAGGTTCTACGAAAAAAAAAATGTAAAAATCAATTTTAAGTGACAAGTTTACCAATATAATTCATTTTTTATGTACACATACATTCAAAAAATTAAAAAAAAAAAAAAAAACAATTTTTTTTTTGCGATATTGACCTAAACTCATATTACATTTTTTACTTCTTTTGACCTCAGAAATGCGTGGTTAAAATTATTCGGTTTCCTCATGTTACACCGTGTATAGCAGACTTCACTATATTTGTAATTTAAACATGCTAATAATTCATGAGCAATTGTCAAAAAGTTTGTACATTTCGATCTCATTTTAGATTTCTATAAAAATTGGTATGCTGCTAAAGTACATGAAGCTGAACAACTTCCGCCACATTTCTTCATGTGCTGTCATACAAGAAAGGAAAGGTAGTCCAGGTTTTATTTGATTTAAGCAATTGAGTGCAAATCTCTGACACTCTGTCACATTATTATTATTTTTTTTTTTATTATGAATGGGCTTACTCATGGCCACAGACTAGCCGAGGCGTAGACGTGGCCTACGATGGAGCGAGCTCGCCCAGAAGGTGCCTGTTCACTCTTGATTTGAAGGTTGCCGGGTTGCAATATAAAGGTATTGGGCCGTATTGGAAGGTAAAAATTACCATGTTATAAGATTATACAACAAATGTTATATATGGTTATTATTGGAAGGCAAAAATGACCATGCTATAAGTTTGTCATTTCATTTTCTTAGCCCCTTAATATTTAGGTTTATAAGTCCATGAATTCTGGCCTGTTTAAGGTTTGTAACTTCACAAAAATTTCTAATGGAGACAGTTATGTCAAGATACATAAGAGTGGTAAAGTATCTCTATAAATATAATTAATTATACTTATCTATATATTTTGCCCAAGTTATAAATGTTATAATATAGTCGACGCAGCAAATGCAAACGAGAAAATCGCGACCGTAAAAAAACAATGAATGTGCGAGGCTAATATACCTACATAGAAATAAAGTATGCTAATGAGTATAGTATACTTGTTTCCAGTAAAATTATACATTCCAACCTTTGCTTTTTGATACTTTTATCACATTTTAGTGGAGTTATACTACCCATAGTTTACGTGTCAATTGAAAACTGTTTACTCAAGTTTTATGAAAAAAAAAGTGAACTTACTTTGTTAAATATTCTCCGCCAGTACAAATCGGATCTCGTCGGCGTCAGCGGCACCGAAACGGTAGTTTCTCCTTGCCCAGGCATTTTCTTTCACTAAAAATCACGCGTGTCTAACAACCAAAACAACTATACAATAAAATTCGCAAAGTAGCACATCACAACACAGTTGGAATTTGGGCGCAGCTAGTATTATGCATCATCGATTAATCTTCGAGGACGCGTGATAAGATAATGTTATGTGAAAAGTTCGATATTAATGATAAGTTTTTATTGAAACCGTATTTCACGAAGAGCACAAAATAAAACCATCAACGCTACAACACCGTTAGCAACTGACCACAGACTTGAGTTCAGCGTTCAGCTAACGGGTTTCAGTGTTGCCAAGTCGGATTTTGAAAAAATGCTAGACTAATGTCTAGATTATGCCAAAATTATGCCAAAGTTTTTAGAAATATGCTAAAAACATGCTAAAATATCAAGTTGAAATTAGATACTTAAAAGATATACATTTTTCAAATTCTACTGACAAGATCTGCTTGACCAACTTTATATAGTCCGTCGACGTCCATCCGTCCACAAAAGTCAAAATTCATATGAAAATATGAACCACATAAGGCGATGGCGCATATTGCTGCTGCCAAGTTGGTGCAAACTTGACTTAGACTAAATTATGCTAAAAAATATGCCAGATGCTAAATGGAAAATTTTGGTGCCAAAGCAAGTGAAAATATGCCAGATCTGGCATCAATTATGCCAAGTTGGCAACACTGACGGGTTTTAGTTTTAGTGATGTGACTGACAGCTTAGGTATTGCGAATGAGAACGGATGAATGATTGAATGAACATGTGGTACCAAAAATTGTTTTATGATCAAATGATTCTAAACTTAGATGTTATATTAGGGAACTTTTAATTTATCCTGCTATTCACTTTTTTATTTTGTTTTACCTAATATTTTTTAAATAATATTTTTATTTATACTACAACTTGCTTGATATTATATTCATCTTTTTTTTTTTTTTTTTTTTTCTTTGTATGGACTTGGGGGCGGTGTTGCCCGTAGCCAACGTCAAGTAAAAGGGTAGGAAATTAAACGCGGAAAGGAATAAAGGAACGGAATTTGGAAAAAGTGGTCAGGTCAGGTATAAGAATACAATGTGATAATGGTAAATATACTTAATACTATACTTTTATATTATTATGAGAGATGAACCATGCTAAGATGTTATATAAATCATGATTAATAAGCAAGGAAGGGATGTCTGTTGGAAAGGGAATATGTTTAGATTGTAAAGTTTCCATGAAAACAGTGCGATCGTACAAGGGACAAGAAAAGAATATATGGTTAATATCAGCCACCTCAGCACCACAGTCACATTTAGGATCATCAATAAATTTAAATCTAGCAAGATCAGAAGGAGTACTTGTATGGCCTAGTCTCATGCGTGTTAAACATGATATTTCGCGTCTATTGAAGTTTTTATTGTAAAACCACGGCTTTATAGGGATGTCGTTTTGGATCGTAAGATAATAACTTCCAGATTCTAAGCTGCTCCTAAACCAAAAGAACTCCCAGGCTAACCTGAGATATCTTTTGGGGAGCAACAGAAGATCATGGCAATAATTTTTATATGGAAATATATCACCAGAAGCAACAGCATCTACGGCCAGACGATCAGCTTTCTCATTTCCGGAAATACCACAATGACTTGGCACCCATACAAAATTTATAGTAAACCCTTTCTTTTCGCATTTTAACAAGATGTTTCGGATTTCATATAACAAAGGGTAACTGTTTGTCATTTTGAAAGGAGATTTTAATAGAATTTGGAGGCAACTTTTAGAATCGGAAAAAATTACACATTTATTTAAATTGAACATGCAAACATACTCAACAGCTTTATAAATACCGAATAGTTCTCCAGTAAATACCGAAGATTCTGGAGGGAGTTTAATTTTTTGTACAACATTATACTGGTGATGAAATACACCAACCCCTACACAAGTATTTGTAGAAGGTTTTGATGCATCTGTGTATATGTGATGCCAACCAGACCAATTTTCGCCCACTAAGTTGTTAAATACAGGTTGAGCACTTATTATGTCCTTAGAAATATTGGAGTCTAGAAAAACTTGCGGAGAAATAATCAAAGAGTCAAAATCTTTCTCATATATAGGAAGGTTAATATGTCTGACAGTAGGAGAAGATAGAGACAAAAATTTAAGGTAGCTATTAATTATACAAGGAGGAGATCTATTACGCCAATATGGAGACGACTGCATATGATCATAAAGAGTCGATAATTTTGTGATAAGAGGATGTACCGAAAATTGCATAGTCCTAAAAATGAATCTGTCGGATAAAAATTGACGTCTCAAATGCGCAGGTGGATCAACACACTCCACTTGCATGGCATTAGCCGGACTGGTTCGCATAGCACCAAGGATTGTCCTCAGTGACTTATTCTGTATGACATTGAATACTTTAAAGGCATCTTCTGTACCCGGTGTTAAAAGAAAAGAACCGTAATCAACTACGCTTCTTATAACTGCATTATAAATAAGCTTCAAATAGAAAGGATGGCTGCCCCACCATACACCAGCCAAGCATCTCAATATGTTTAATGAGCGTTCGCATCTACCTTTAACATAATTACAATGACCCTTGGCTGACAAATTGTAGTCTAAAACCATTCCTAAGTACTTAACTTCGTCACGAAAGGAGATTGTAGATCCATCATAGGATAATTTTTCATTAACAGTTTTTTTCCTTGGAGAGAATAAAATTGCAGAGGTTTTCGGAACTGAAAGGTCTAACCCATTATTATTTAAATATATATTTAGCTCCTTCAAACTAGAATTTATAATTTCGCAGGCCTTTTGAACGGATCTATTTCTAGAGTAAAGCACTATGTCATCGGCATATTGTAAAATGGATATATAATCTGGCAAATTAGAACTAAGGTCGTATGTATATACATTAAAAAGTAAAGGGCTTAGAACAGAACCCTGTGGTAGTCCTTTCCAAACAGTCCTATGTAATACTTTATCATCTAAATCTAACCTAATCGATCGTTCATAAAACATAGCAGCAATAATATTACACAAGCGTACAGGAACTCCCAAGAGAAACAATTTATTTACAAGAATTGATATATTTACATTATCATAGGCAGAATTGATATCTATAAAACAAGCTACTACATATTCCCGTTTCGAGAAGGCTAAAAGGATATCCGAAACTAACAAACTAACACAGTCTAAAGTGCTTCGGCTTTTGCGAAAACCATATTGAATATCCGGTAATAGTTTCTTACTTTCAATAAACCACTCCAACCTATTTTTAACTAAATGTTCCAAAATCTTAATTAAAACAGATGATAACGCAATTGGACGATAAGAATTTGGATCATTACGGGGTTTATTCGGTTTGAGAAAGGGTAACACCAACTGTATTTTCCAGTTTGGTGGAATGTCACCTGTCATAAAAATCCCGTTAATAATATTGAGAAAGTAACCTATAACCTTGTCACTAGAATGTTTCAAAAATGAATATGGAATACCGTCGCAACCTGGTGCGGAATCAATGACATACGATAAGACATTCTTTAGCTCCAATAACGAGAATGGATCATTAAAACGCTGCATGTTATCATTATCAATATTGGTTGGGGAAGCCAGTTCAATACACACGGGGGATGGGACGAATGGAGGAGCTAATTTATCTAAAAACTTCTCAGCTACTTTAGGATCAAGATTAAGGGTGTTATTTTCTACAAAAGCTCCTCTAAACATTCTAACCTTTCTCCAAACTTCTGACGGGTGAGTACTGGGGCTCAAAGATGCACAAAAGGCTCTCCAACTGTCGACTTTCTTCTTTTTCAAAAACTGTTTTGTTTCTTTTAATGTAACTAATAAGGAATTAAAGTTCTCTTCGCTCATATTATTATTATACTTTAACTCACTCTGTTTTCTCTTTTTAACAGCTTCTGAACATTCAGAATCCCACCATGGAGGGCTGGGAATATTGAATTTAGAGGACTTCTTACGCGGAAATACTTCATCAGCTATATTAATTATAAACTTAGCAAAAGCATCAGAAGTTTTAAACAAATGTTCCCGAGATACATCAGGTAATTCACTCAACCTCTCATCCATATGTTTGCGAAACTTATCCCAATCTGCATTTTGAAGTTTATATGCTAACAGTGGAGATCTTTTAAGTACTGGTTTATTTTTAATAGGAAAAGAAATAAGAATTGGAAAATGATCACTGCCATAGGAAAGTGGAAGTACTTCCCACAATAAGGAATGTGAAATGGAAGAACTACAAATTGATAAATCTAATGCACTAGGATTTTCATTGGGAGCAGACCGACGCGTGGGAACACCAGAATTTAATATACATAAATTATAATAATCAACTATGTCTATTATTTCCTCTCCTAAACTACTTGAATTTAAACACCCCCAAGCAGGGTGATGGCAATTAAAATCTCCTAATATTAAACATGGAGTAGGAAGAGATGATATGATTTTTCTTACTTCACTAAGTATGGAAAGTGAGGGATGAGGTATATACACTGAAACTATACAAATGTTATCTACAAGTGCTGAGATGATGGAAAATTCATTATTATGAGGTGCTAATGGAACATGAGAGAAATGATATGATTTTTTTACAAGGATGGCTACACCACCATGCCCGTCCGACCTATCTTCGCGGAGGCATGCATAGCCTGGAACTTTGAAACATGACTCAGACCTGAGCCATGTTTCAGATAAGGTAATAACAAAAGGGTCATACTTCTTAATTAAATGGATTAAATCGCTTTTTTTATTATTGATGCTGCGACAATTCCATTGAAGAATTTTGGAATTGTTGGCCATTATTGAAGGAAACATGAGAGTATGGACTGGTAATGTGAGCAACGTTGGACGGTTCTGAGTGATTATTATGTAAATTAAAACTTAACAATTGTATGAGTTCTAAGATGAGTTCATTGGTAGTTTTTTTGTTAAACTGTTGTGCAATGGCACTACCATTTCCAGAAGGAGACGGCATGTTATAATCTTTTGATAGATTAAAATGTGTGACAGTGTCGAAACCTTTCTGAGGTTTTGGCGGACTGCGAGGCTTAAGAAATACTGTTTTTTTATATGAATGTGAATGCTGTGTATTAATACCTAAATTATTGTTTTTAGTTGTCTGGGTCTGGGGAGATGACGGAGTGGCCATAACCACATCTGCATAGGGTTTGGTCACAGGAGGGTGCAATTTTGATGCCTCAGAATAGGAAATAGCACTTTGGGCCATAGATAACTTAATATTTTTTTGTCTCTCATACTCAGGACAACGAGCCTTATTGGTAGCAAAGTGAAGACCAGAGCACAGGCAACAAGATGCACTATCTTCTTCAACAGTGCAAGAGGAGCCCGTGTGACCCTGTCCACACTTGTAGCAGCGGGGTTTTGACCTGCATTGCACCTGTGTATGACCAAACCGGCAGCAATTAAAGCACTGGATTGTTGGATAAACATATAGGTCGACCGGCAAAGCGTTATAACACATAAAAATGCGTTTTGGTAGAACCTGTCCATCAAAAGTTACAACGACAGTTTGTGATGGCTTCCACACTGGAACGCCATCCACAACAACTTTATAATTGATTCTTCTCAATTTTAGAACTTCTCCACAACCTACTGGTACACTTATACTCTCTTTAACCTCATCTAAGGACATTTCAGATGGAACACCTTTAACTACACCCATTCTGATAACATTAAATGATGGGATGAATGCTGTATATCTATTCTCCTTCAGTCGGCTGTCTAGAAGAAAATGGTTGGCATCCTCATACTTTGAAAATGACAGTGAAACTCTATTGCGACCAATACGTTTAACGCTGCCATTAACAATGTTCTTAAAGTTGTTACGTTTTAAAAAGTTGCCAAAAGCAACTGAATGAATTGAAGTGCCATCATTTTGAGATTCTTGTTGCTTCTGTACATGTACAATATAAGGTGAACAATCTGAATGAATATATTGTTTCCTAACTGTGACTGTGGGCTGAGAGGAGATAATATCAGCAGGATTCACGGCTGGGGCCGGGGCAGTGGCTGAGGCCAGGGCCGGGGCCGGGGCCGGAGTAGGAGCAGAGGCTGTAAGCGGAGCATGAGAATGCGTACGATCATTATTGTTTGTGGAAACCTGACAATCGCAATTGTCCTTAATAGATTCCCTATCCCTATTTTTATCTTTGTTATGTCGCTTTTTTTTATTACAGTGACGACATATCTTCCTGGATGCTGTCCTTTTTTTCCTAACTTCAGTGGTAGATAATACTGAGCTATCTGTATCCATACTGTGGTATTCTTTCATTTCTCTCTCAGAGCTATTGTTATCTATAGTAATTGTATGTGAAACCGGAGGCCCACCTCCCCCTGGGTCGTGAGGTTCGCCGTCACCGCCCATGGCGGTGAATATACACTAAAAACTTACCTAGATGATGAATTTATATACACAAAATATAATAAACTAACTACTAAAGATATTTACAAACTATTTACACTGAGTTGACCACTATTAACACAAAAAATATTTAAAATTTGTTAAATGTAAAAAAAGACGCGCGCACAGGTCGAAGTTTCCCGCCCTTTTTCTATATTCATCTTTCTTTAAAGCGTGTATTCGAACTTGTCCATGGTTGTCATGGAAACGGTTGTGTTGTCATTTTTGTCACTGTCAAAAACACGGCGATGCGATACACGAAGGTTTAGAAAGTTTTGAATTTGTTAAATAAAATATAATAGTCTAATGATTCATAATGAATAACTTTGACCGAAGTAATAAAGTAACTGGAGTGTACTGGTTGAAAACACCGATAGATAATATTACTATAAAGTAAGATATCGTAATTAAATTAAGTATTTGCTGAGCGACATAAAGAATTTGTAAAATATTTAGTTATTGCTGGTGATATTTTTACTTATTTAGTGGCCAGAGCTTTGATATACATATAATAGTTAATAGTTATAAGTATTTTTATGTAAGTACTAACATAGGATGTAAGTTTTTCTGGTTAGCTAACAAAAATATGGATGTCATGGTCTGAAATATACAATTTTTTTTATATAAGAATATTTTTTACCAAATAAAAAATCTAATCACTGTTTCCAGGATAAGACTAAAGCCTCATGAAGGTATCAAAACATTACCCAAATTCGAGACTTATAAAAATGACTCAAATAACACCATCCAGCAAGTAGAAAATAATAAAATAGAAGAACATGAATTCAAATGGCAAGAGAAAGCATTCAGTTTGCATGAAATACAGCGGTACAGTGATATACACAACTGTATTTCAGAAAATGAATTATCCTACCATGATTTGTTAGAAGAAACAGATTACCAACCTGACAAAATATTTACCTACATTCATCATGACTACCATTTACCAATGCCAGTAAATAAAATTAAAAAACCAAGTTCTGATATTCTAAATTTGAATTCTTGTCTGGAAAAACTGAATTTGAGTGAAAAAGTATTTAGGGAAGATACAAGCTCTATGGCACATTTGTTTAGAAGTGAGGAAAGTATTGCCAGTGAGGAAAAATGGACTTCCATGCATGTGATGTATGACAACTCGGAATATAACGAGTAAGTACCTATTACAATTTTTTTTAACTGCCTCATTAGACAATAAAGTCAGCTCAAGATCATTTTGAACACTTGGCCCGCTTAGCAACGTCTACCGCTGACTGTACACCTTATTGCTCAGCTACTAATATTTTTCTAATTTAATGAGTAGTGTCCGGAGTAGCGGTGGCAAATTTCACTCAGGGAAATGGAGTCACATAAATATGTTTATGATTAAAAGAATCACGATTAAGTGATTAAGTTTGCATAATACTTCCTATAATTATCTTGCGAGCATTATCAGTTTGTGAAATATTTAATAAAATGACAATATTCCATTATAGGAATTTCTACATACTGAAATGAGTACTTTACTTTTTGTTATTCTTTTTAAAATTTCAGAGACTCTCAACTGCTTCTAAAACAAGAGATAACCCTCCTATCTCTCTACCACAATGTATCACAGAACTACCTGATTGTGTCACCGGATGTGAACAGCCTGGATTTGAACCCGTACCAGCTGGAGCCGGGGTATCAGTATGCTGTCGGTGTGGAGCTTGAAAAGGTGGACGGAGAGGAACTACTAGTTCTGGTAAGATTTTCGTTTATTTAATGGGTTAATTGTTACATTATTGTACTAAGGAACTAATTTTTTTTAACCGAATGATTCATGGTTAGTTTCACTATAAATATCTAACTACTACCAGGGGTGCGAAACTCCTGACTTCGGCCAAACTCGGCTCCGCTCGGCTCAGCATTGCTCAGAGCAATTATTAGGGTTGGCACCACTTGACTTCCTTTTGCGTGCACGACCACAGATAAGATAATCAGTTGATTTTTGACAACCCTAAATAGCCGAAAGGGATAGTGCCATATATGAGAAAGGATAGCATGATTCGACCCTGAACCGCTGTCAAACTTCGGTTTTGTAGGAAGTTTCCTTTCTGTACGGTAGTACTATTAGGTATTTATTCTGTGCTACTACTATGGTTGAAATATCGGGAGCTCGAAAACAATACAAAAGGTAATCAGTAATCACGGATCATGTCCCAGTCGATATATTTAAAAAAAAATAGTGAAATATTTTTGTATAAATGAAATACATTTAATTTCTATAATTTTCTGGTACAAACATTAGTATTTAAATTTGAAATTATAAAATCAATTATGTAAGAATAAGTGATCAACACAACATATGGCTGCGTTCAGCGCCATCTACATCAGCTGTCAAATTTGGAGCTATCATACTTTGCAAAAGTGTAAGTACTACTAAGTACTTACGCGTCTTCGTATCCGTTTATCTTCTAATATTTTTCTTAATTTTCCGTTTTACATTAACTGCTATTGTTTCACACACGGTTGTTTGTCGGAGATGTCAAATAAAAACCGGACAAGTGTGAGTCGGACTCGCCCACCGAGATTTCCGTCTTTGTTGTTATAGCGGCAGCAGAAATACATCATCTGTGAAAATGTCAACTGTCTAGGTTCATGAGATAACAGCCTGGTGACAGACAGACGGACAGACAGACAGACGGACAGTGGAGTCTTAGTAATAGGGTCCCGTTTTTACCCTTTGGGTACAGAACCCTAAAAATTTACCTAGAAGTGTTGTGTTTTGCAGTTAAAAAAATTGTCCAAGAAATGGGATAAACGCCACAAGCAGTCGAAGTTTGTTATGCCCCCGTTAGGCAGGCGACACCACTATGTCACCGTGGAGATCCTTTCGGCGGCCGACTTTGATTTGGACAACTTGTATGTGGAATTCCATATTAAGGTGAGATATTTTTTGGATTAAAAGTGATACTTAATATAATCAAAGCTAATTTAGTATAGACGTAAATTGTCAAAGTAAATTTTGTAGTCACAGTAAATTTACTGTCATCTTTCGACACAGGATCAAAACTTTTAGAACGTTATTTGACTTTGATCCTTGTTCTTTTACTGATATGTGTTAAAATTGTTAAATATCAAACAGTGTCGCTATCTGCACGAGCATAGGCCAAAGATATGGCGCCATCTATTCGAGCATAAATTTTTCTTGATTTTCCGAGCCACATTTATTTTTGGACTTACTCTTACACGGAGTTACATATATCTTTGGTTATACCTTAGAGAAATATAGTAAGAACTGGTTAAAAAGTAAAACCTTTGATGAGACAGAGAATCTACTTCGTTGAAGCATTGAAGAAACGCATGAACACACACACACACACACACACACACACACACACACACACACACACACACACACACACACACACACACACGCACGCACGCGCGCGCACGCGCACACACACACGCACACACACACGCACACACACACACACACACACACACACACACACACACACACACACACACACACACACACACACACACACAGAATACTCCTGATACCTGTTCTGTTTCTGTTAGATTGTTAATCGATCACTATTAAAACTTTGTCTAATTAAGTATAATAATAAATTAAAGATTATCTCAACTAGAGACCTACCTAAATTATCTAACCTATGGGAACTGTAAATTGTAAACTTTATCTTGTCAATAACTAGACTTATATAGCTTTATTATTATTAACCTCATGTTACCTAAGGAAGAGCGGAGGCTTTCAACACAAGCTATTTTTGCTGACAGGGAGGCTCCATCCCTTAGCTTACATTTATCGTGTAACTTACAAAAATAAAGAATTTTGTATTTGTATTTGTATTTTTGTAAGAATAGAGTACTCACTCCATACATCAGTTTTGGTACCAAAAAGACTATTATTTTTGCAGTCGACATCTAGCATCGAGTAGCGGAATTACGAGTATCAGTACCGCTACTTGATTAGTAGATTTCTCTAGATAGCGTCGCGACTCACGAAAATTGTTAAAATTGAACAACAATTTACAACTAATATTAAAAGCAAAACGAGTTGAAAATTGACCGTAGTTATGCAGAAAACGACCAACTCAATATTTTTATCAATGCAGAAAGCGACCAAAGCTACTAAGTTAGGGTGTAAGTCACTTTGACAAAAATAAAAAGTTGGTCGCTTTCTACAGAACTACGGTCAATAGAGTTCCGGTTAATCTGGTTACAATATTAGCTAAAAATTAAATTATTCTGTTGTTGCAACATCTATTGTCAAGTAGCAGTACTGATAAGTAATTCCGCTACTCGATGCTAGATGTCGACTGCGAAAATAATAGTCGGTTTGGTACTAAAACTGATGTATGGAGTGAGCACTCTATGTATGTATTTTTTTTCTATAAATTTATACGGTAGGACTATAATTTTGTATTATAATATAAATTAATCAAAAGCGCCTATTTTTCTTAAATAGCAATATTACTCCCAGGTGCCCGAAGGGATGCAATGTTCAGACGCACTGCACGGAAGAACGCACATTTCCAAGTCTAACACTAATGATATTGAAGAGAAATATTGGAATTTCGGACATTTGGTAGAACTCAATTTAGATGGGCATTTGGATACAGGTAAAATTGTACAGTCAAGCGTAAAAATATGGGTACACTCATCATGCTCAAAAATATATGCCATTACTCCCGCAATTCTTATGCGAGTTCAGAACTATGAGACATATTTTTGAGTAGGTAAGTTGTATGCAACCATGTTTTTACACTTGACTGAGGGGCTACCGCGAAAACCGAAATTCGCAAATTGCGAGGATTTTTCTCTGTTACTCTAATTACGCCGTCATTGGAGTAAAAGAGAAAGATCCCCGCAATTTGCGAACTTCGATTTTCGCGGTTATAGCCCTGTTCAGATCGTTTTTAGGGTTCCGTACCGAAAGGGTAAGAACTGGACCCTATTACTAAGACTTAATGTCCGTCCGTCTGTCTGTCTGTCACCAGGTTGTATCTCATGAACCGTGATAGCTAGACAGTTGAAATTTTCACAGATAATGTATTTCTGTTGCCGCTATAACAACAAATACTAAAAACAGAATATAATAAATATTTAAGTGGTGCTTCAATACCTGCAACAAACGTGATTTCGTTTGCCGTTTTTTGCGTAATGGTACGGAACCCTTCGTGCGCGAGTCCGACTCGCACTTGGCCGGTTTTTTTCATATATCAAACCGGTGTAAAGTTGAATTTGACTGATTTCTACTGCTACCTACGTTTTTTTTATCCTCGACTTATATTGCCGCGCTGTGTGGCTGAAACCGACAAATTGCCTCAGACAAATCAATTAAAAAAAATGCTATATGGGTTACATATTTTATTACACGACTGCCCAAACAAAAAGAGTGTATTGTTTTACATATCCATTAACCTTTTCGACGCCGTGTCAAACACAAAAGCTGTCACTTAGACGCCACGGTGTCATAACTGAAATTGAACTTTATGCATATGCACGTAGGTCTATGTTGCTCTGTGGTCTGTGACCGATTAATCGGTCTTTGCCGTTGAACCTGCGGTGCGGATATATCGGTCATTGGCGTCCAAAAGGTTAACGGCATTTACCAACCTATTATTATTGCAATTCCAGACAGTCCACCTCTAAAAATCTTCTTCGAAATCATCTCCACCGACTGGTGGGGCCGCCAACGCACCGAGGGCTACAGCTATCTCCCTCTAACACTGCAGCCCGGCCATTATGACAGGCATCTGTCCTGCTCCCGCCCCGAGGAGTTGGACCATGTTGCCGCCGAGAGTAGGAGGTTTTTTATTGGGGGGTGCCATTTGATTAGGGATTTGGAGGTGCTGGCTAAACCTCAGTTACAGGTAAGGATGATTCTGACGCTTTATGCCAGGAACGCAGAATGTCAGATTAGCAGGATGCCAGATTTGCAAAAAGTCAGATGATTGGTGTAGCGCAGGGGTCTCAGGGGGATATTGTTCCTCAGAGACTTTCGCGCGCGCCGCCGTCGGTTTTTGCGCCGGGGGAGGGTGCCTGGTTGCTGCTGTTAGGAACAGTTCCACTCTCAATGAATGCTGAACCCCTGGAGCCTGGCTAGGGTTGTAAAAAAACGGTTTTTATTGAAGACTTGAAAAAAAAAACATGAAAAACAAAAACTGAAAAAAAACGTTTCTTTTCTGGAGTACGTTTTTTTTTCAAAAGTATGAAAACTCAAAATTTGCAAGGCAGTTAATACTTTTATACGGTTGTTTTACTTGTTTTAGACTTTATGTTCACCATTAAACCAATTTAATTTAACAACTTTGATTAATAACAACATAAATGAAATCTGTAGTGGTAGTTATCGCAATTTACTGTTGGCAACACCAACGCCTCTCGTCGCCGCATCGGGGAATTCAGGGATTCCCCAAAAATTGTTTGTATACTGAACGTTATGGAATTAAAATGTACGTTGTTACTATTGAGCATATTTTTGTTCATCTGAAAAAAAACCTAATTTAGAAAAAAAACCATGGTGCCAGGTTTTTTTTCATGTTTTTTTTATAAATTAAAAAAAAAAACATTTGTGGTTTTTTTCTATTTGCAACCCTAAGCCTGACTCCCGCGGACCGGACAGTGGGCACTCGCTTTGGGTGTCGGCGGGCCGGATTGGAACGCGTCGCGGGCCGGGATTTGGAGACCCCCAGTGTAGAGAATAATTATTTGTACTTTAATATGGGCTATCAAAATCGCTGATAACTTAGCTTGGTCTCACTCTAGTATTAAATTATATTGTATCTAAAAGATTTGCCGTAAGTATATTTGCAACTAGGCAACAAACTTACATAGAATTTAACATGACATGAGTATGTATGCAAATTTCTTCGTGAAACCAAGCGCTTGGCATTATTATTAGGTACCTACCTATTTAGTGTTATTTACATTTGTTAAATGTTTTCCTTTTTCAGGATGCCAACTTCAAATTCACCACCACCGGCACCCTCTCGGTCCGCTGGTCCACCATCACCCAGTCTCCCCTCCCTGGGTTCAAAACTGCCCCCAGCCAAGTTTCCCACGCGTCGGCGTTACTGAGAGGGGCCGAGGCGGTGCTCAGGCAGTATAAAAGAGCGAGGGCTAGATTAGCCGAAGCTACTAAAGATTTGAGTGTTCAGGAGACTACTTTTGGGTCTGATGATGATTAAACAACATAGTTATTATGTGTATTATAAGGTGAAATGTAAGACTGAGATAAAAACAATTGTATATTGTAAGACATAAAGAGAGAGATTTCAACAAAGCTACATTGCTAAGTAATCATCAAGTACTGCTAAAAACATAAATTTCTTGAAAACATAATAAATTTGCTTTAGATTCCTTGAACTGCTGTGTTTCATCAAGAAATGATTGTAGCTACAGTCATTAATAGAGAAAATTATATGGTCTCTTGAGGTAAGGTACTTTGACTTCCTTTTTAACCACTTAGAGTATTCTGCTGAATTATCTCTATTTAGAATATACCCATTTTCTCTGGCCTGGTATAAAACAGCCCCCAACCAAGTTTCTTACGCGTCGGTTTAAAAAAACACCTATTCAGTTCAAAACTGCCCCCAGCCAAGTTTCCCACGCGTCGGCGTTACTGAGAGGGGCCGAGGCGGTGCTGAGGCAGTATAAAAGAGCGAGGGCTAGGTTGGCTGAAGATACTCCAATCTCCAATAGATTTACTTTCAAACTCATTTTACATAAGCCCCGTTAGCGAAAGTGAAATATATAAAATACTAGGCAAATTAAAAAATAAAAATAGCCATGGTTTCGATGAACTGCCACCGAGCCTTATCAAACATTGTTCACAAGAATTGATTGTCCCCCTAACTTATATTATAAACCAATCAATAAGTACAGGTATTGTGCCAGACCTTCTAAAAATATCTGTAATAAAACCAATTTATAAATTAAAAGGAGATTCAAGCAATCCAGCGCAATACCGACCAATAGCCCTATTACCAACTTTTTCTAAAGTATTAGAAACCGCAATGTCAAATAGGCTTTACTCATTCTGCGAAAAATTTAAAATGAAAACCAAAACGGATTCCGGAAGAACAGATCAACAACTTTAGCTCTAAATAAATATACACAAGAAATCCTAAATATCATTGACAGTAAGAACTACGCAATCGGAGTCCTGTTAGACTTAAGTAAGGCATATGACAAAGTAAATTATAAGATTTTACTAAATAAACTCTACAATATAGGAGTGAGGGGCATTGCGCATTCATGGTTCCAATCATATTTGACAAAACGTGAACAATATGTGCAAATAGAATACCACAATCATAAAACAAAGTTAATAGAGCAAGTTAAATCCAAAACTGTAATTATGTCAGGATCTATCCCACAAGGCAGTGTACTCGGGTGCCTCCTATTCCTAATATATATCAACGATCTCCCTAAAATACTTGACCAAACTAGCATCCTATTTGCAGACGATATCTCCATAGTTTTTCCATACTCTACACATGAAAATAACCTAAATTCTCTTTTAAACGCCACCCTCACTAAAGTAGTTGATTGGCTAAATCTCCATAACCTTGAATTAAACATAGAAAAAACAAAAATCATGCAGTTTAAACCGCATCAGAAAAGTAGCTTATCCATAAATTATAAACACAATAATCAAACCATAGATTGCGTAAATTCCTCTAACTTACTAGGCATTGAAATAGATACAAACGTAAACTGGAAACTCCATATCCAAAAAATCATATCAAAACTCTCTTCATTTATATACGCTCTAGGAGAAGTAAAGAAACATACAGATGTAAAAACCGCCTTATGTACCTACTATGCTTTTGCTCACTCCTGGCTCCGATACGGTATAGTTATGTGGGGCAACAGCACCAACATACACGACCTGTTTATCTTACAAAAGAAATGCATAAGAATCCTAAGCAACATAAACTTAATAGATTTGTCGACCTCATTTCCGTAAACTCAACATATTAACATTAACATCTTTATACATACTCGAGATAACTAAATTCAAAAGAAAATACAACGACTTCTTTCCAGTACCAAAAGATCCGACTACCTCAAATTTACGCCCTAGAAATACAATTCCAGTTCCATTTTCAAAAAACAGCTTTGACCGAGAAGCGCTCATAAATTCGCCGATAGAGTTAGTGCTAGCAAAGAAAACTAGGCTTCTAGAGGCCTTTCGTGAATATGAGCGCCTCACTAGCAAGGTTGCCTCACTTTTTTCCTCCCCACCAGCTACTCTCGCCACCGATGATGAGGAGGTTGAAGACAACTACATTTTATTGTTAGCACAGCTAGAAAGTATAATAAATGTCATCCGCCTGAGAGACAACCCTCCTCAAGCGAGCCCTAGCGTAAGTGTCAAGTCGGAGAACCTCAAGCTGCCTCGAGTCGTCATAAAAACTTTCACAGGTAAATACACAGAATATTACGAATTTACAAACATGTTCACAGCTATGATCGACAAGTGTACTTCCTTTTCAGCGGTGCAGAAGCTGTATTATCTTAAAGGTTTTTTAAGTGATGAACCGCTCGATTTAATAAAAAATCTGCCATTAGAAGACAACAGCTACCCAGAAGCACTGCGCTTACTGAAGGAACGATACGATAATAAAGTTCGAATTACGCAAGAACATGTTAATGCACTACTAGATATGCCTACAATCACGCGATCTAATGTCACTAATTTACGAAATTTCATTTCAGTTGTCAAACAGCATCTTGCTGCTCTGCAAAACCTGGGTGAGCCGGTAGATAAGTGGGATGCCATAATCATTTGCATCCTATCTAAGAAGATTGACCTGCCTACCTACAGAGCATTTCAACTGGAGCGAGATAAGAATGTGTCGCCCACGGTAAAGGAATTCCTAGGATATGTTGAAAAACGTGCCCTAGCATTTGAAAACACTGACGTGAAGGGGCCTTCGCAGAGCTTTGTCAGCCGTCCTGTGGCTGCAGAAGCAAAGCTGTCAGCGCATCAGCCTCAGCGGCAATGTTTATACTGTAAGTCTGCACACAAAATATATAATTGCCCGAGTTTTAATTTAGCTTCCATTCATAAACGCATGGAGTTCGCTTCAACAAACAACTTGTGTAAGATTTGTTTGTCGCATCACAAGCGCAAATGCAAATTTCATTTTCGGTGTAAGGTGTGCAAGCTACAGCACAATAGCTTATTGCATCAAGACAAGCCTACTCCTTCTGTAACTTTGTCCGCAACAAGGAATAGAGCCCATAATATAGTTTTGCCTTCTGCTCGTGTCAAGCTGATTACTAAGTCAGGGCGAGTAATATATTGCAAGGCATTGTTAGATGGTTGCTCACAGGCATCGTTCATTACACAGAAGATTGTGGATAAATTGGGATTGCCGATGCAAAATACTAGTTCTAAAATAACTGGTATCAATAATGCCAAGCATGCGATTGACAAATGTATAAACCTTGACGTGCATTCTGCTGTTTATCCATTCAAAATAAATGTCAATTGCAAGGTTGTTGATAAAATAACAACAAAGTTGCCACAGATTCCTATTAACAAGTCGCACATTACATTGCCTACTAACTGCAAACTAGCCGATGAGAATTTTAACAAGCGTGGTGATGTGGATTTGCTGCTAGATGCTGGTGTCTTCTTTCAGATTCTTCTGACGCAGACGAAGAATAATGGAGACCAAGCAACCAAACAGCCTATCGTGACTGCGGGCACTGCAAGTACTTCCGCACCGAGCCTTACAACCTCGAGTGCTGCAGCTTCGAGTACTTCAATAGCATGCGCCGCTACGCCACAAGGCCCGACACTAGTGCAGACATCATTTGGTATGATCATCGGTGGTCGACTGCAGCTGCCTGCAAGAAAAAAGTCCAAGCAGGTAATATCTTTGCTTTGTACGGAATGCAATGAATATCAAAGCGACCTGTCAAGTGCTTTTGGGGAAACTAAAAAGGTGACTGAAATTTTCCTAGATAAAATACCAGAGCAAGACTATTGCGAAAAACCTTTTAGGGAATCTACAAAGCTAGCAGATAATAAATATGAGGTCTCACAGCCCAATAAGTTCCCTTTAGAGCAAGAAGTCAACTCTGAGTTAGGAAAAACTTCTCACCTGGCACTCAATAGATTTCTCAATCTAGAAAAGAGGTTGCATGTGCCACAGAATCAAACTCTTTTCACAAAATATCATGATGGGCATGGGCAATTAATCCTGCATGATGAACATTGTATATTTTCAGAATATTCATCTCTGCCCACCGAGCTACCTGAACTGAAAGCTGATCATACCAGTGCTCTGTGCCTTACAACCACAGTGCACAACCCTGATCTCTTTGAAATAATAAAAAAGTTCTCTACTATAGCAAAAATGACTCGTGTTCTTGCATATATCCTTAGGTTTTGCAATAATGTCAAACCAACTTCTCAGAACCTTAAGGACTTAACTATAGTCAAACATGAGAAAGCTCAATTCCTTTCAGATGATTTAAGGATGCTGCAATCTGACAAGCAACTTAAAGGTAATTTAAATCCGCTAACTCCCTTCCTTGATGGCGAAGGCATTATACGAGTTGGTGGTCGATTGCAAAACGCGTCGCTTCCTTATGCTGCACAGCATCCGGCAATATTGCCAAAACAGTCACCTATAACAAACTTGCTTGCAAGAAATGAGCATATATGTTTACTAGATGCAAGACAAAATGTAATCTTATGTTATTCATGACAAAGGCACTGCGTAATAGACCACTGTAAAAAAGGTTATACATAAATGTGTAATGTGTTTCAGACTGAAAGCCGTTGCCACAACTCAGCTGATGTGCTTCATGTCTACACCACGGTTCACTGCGTCGTGCGAGTTCGGTATTCGTAGTTTAATTGTAATGCGTAGTGACAATTCACCTCCTCTCGAGTGGCTCATGGCGAGGGTAAATAACTTGTTCCCGGGGAAGAACTGCATAGTACGCGCAGTTGAGCGACCCTTGGAAAAGCGGTCATATTCACAAAGGTCTATTACAAAAATATGTGTACTCCCAATAACTTAACAATAATTACATAAAATGTGTTAGTTTAATGTGTCTAAAATGCCTATTGTAAAGGTAGCGGCAACATACTTGCCATCATAATTAAAGGAATTACGGTTCAAAATAGAATGACTACAAAGGAATGTCAAATGGTTAATTCTTAAATTCTGTAAACAAAGAGCTTTTGTTTATATATGTTAACATTTGTGTTGATTACTAGATCATCAGTTGTTTTCTTTAGAATGTAAGTTATATTAATTTAACTGTAATCATTCTGGTCGATGTATTCACTTCTGTATGTTAAATGTTGCTCATATTAACATACTTATTTAATTTCATATAATTCTCGTGGGGGAATAATGTTAGCAACATTGAAATAAGAACTATAAGTTCTAAATTTAAAATATTAAAAATAATGTTATTTAGTTGCCATAGCGGCACTTCTTTAATTTTCTTTCCTGTGACAATGCATATTTTGTGTGGTTTCTGAAATAAACTATTTTTTCCTAAAAGATTCTTTAATAATATACAGTCCACTCATGCTCTACTACCTACTGAAGCCAAGACCGCTTCAATAGCTCTAGTCCATATATAATGTGCATAAAGATTTACAACAAGCTTCCAGTAGATATTAAAAACGAAAAAGTTGACAATATATTTAACAAAAAACTTACAAAATATTTACTAGACAACAGTTTTTATAATATGCAAGAGTTTTTTGAAAGTTAAATTTATGTTAGGTGTAGGATACATAATATAAATATAAAGATCTCATTAATGTAATATTTCCATAATTATTTATATTGCGATTAAGTCTATATTACGTACCTAATATTATTGTTAGATTGTAAGCTACATACTTAAATTGTAGTGCCCTTACAGGGTTCATAGCTTGTTCACCATTCTAATGTAAGACCTAATTGTACCTATGAAAGCAATAAATTACTGAATTACTGAATTACTAAAGATTTAAGCGTTCAGGAGACTACTCTTGGGCCTGATGATGATTAAACAACATAGTTATTGTTTGTATTATAAGGTGTAATTTAAGACTGAGCTAAAGCATATACAAAGACAGAAAGATTTCAACAAAACTACATTGCTAAGTATCATCAATAACTGCTAAAAAGGTCAATGGATGATGATTAAACAACCTATCATCAAGCACACGCTTTGAGGTCAAGCAAGAGTCACTATTAGGGTTAAGAAGGGGTTATCCGCAGATGGTCTAGAACGCAAAATGACTAGTGTGTTGTTTTGCCTAAATCGCAATTAGTCTACATCGCAAACGGTCTAGAACGCAAAATGTCCGAATAATTTTTTCCGTTATATCTTAACTTTATAGCGATGTCGACGGAGCCCCGCTGCCGCGGGCTCCTATTCTTTGCTGTTTGGCCTTCGGCCATTTGATGATACCTTATGAACCTAACCTACCTATTAGCGGAGTCAGATATGAAGTTGACCCAAATTTTTTTTATTAAGCTATGAGTTTCATCACATATGATCTTTGAGTAATTCTAAGCATTTCAAGCCTGGGAGGCAATAAGGGGAGGGGGGGTACAAAGATGGCCGCCACCCGTCATCATTCAAAAAAATCTGTTCTGGTCCTGGTGGCTATTAGGGCAAGTTTGGTATCATTTTCGTATAAACCGGAGACGTAGAATTCATTGCTGATATTTGTTTTTTTCAGCTTCATAGTAATTTTACAAGAAAAACGTAAAAAGATGAAAATTTAGGATGGAGGTTTTTGCTTTTGAGAGCTAATAACTTTTGTATAGTGGCCAAAAATATCATATAAAAAATACTATAATAAAGCGTAATTCATGCAGATTCTAAACATATACACGTTGAGTAATATCCTACTGCAAAAAGATGGTGAAAAAATTATTAAATGCCCGCAGCGCGGGTAGTTGGACTTTCGTTTATCTTGCGGACCGTCGTTTATCTTACAAAATGATCGAGTACGAGTATCTACGTAGGTATGCTTACTTTGCTAGATTTTATGATGACGAATAAAATACTTTCATCCAGACATAATTCATCATACAGACATAATTTTATGCACTTTAATTTTAATGCACTTGCAACGATTTGAGTGTTATTTGACCGGTGTTTTCTGTAATAGCATGAAAATTATCGTGAAAATAAATATTTTGCCTCTTCCTAAGTAGTACAATTTCTCTCATAAATAGTGTTTTAATATTATCAGCAAAAATAAGAGCGCTATTTTATTAGAATAATTTCATTTATAATAGTTATTTCTCGGACCCAATTTTGGACCCGGGTATATCCTTAAACTACGTTCAAAAGAGAGGTATGGGCACTGTGAATGTCATCTCGCTTTGTGTGGTAGGGCACAGCACAGCGGATGTCATTCCAGATCTATCCGAGCAGAGCCCAACTGGGGAAGTACGTACTTACCTCCACCTTACAGAAAACACCGGTCAAATAACACTCAAATCGTTGCAAGTGCATTAAAATTAAAGTGCATAAAATTATGTCTGTATGATGAATTATGTCTGGATGAAAGTATTTTATTCGTCATCATAAAATCTAGCAAAGTAAGCATACCTACGCAGATACTCGTACTCGATCATTTTGTAAGATAAACGACGGTCCGCAAGATAAACGAAAGTCCAACTACCCGCGCTGCGGTCATTTAATAATTTTTTCACCATCTTTTTGCAGTAGGATATTACTCAACGTGTATATGTTTAGAATCTGCATGAATTACGCTTTATTATAGTATTTTTTATATGATACTTTTGGCCACTATACAAAAGTTATTAGCTCTCAAAGCAAAAACCTCCATCCCAAATTTTTATCTTTTTACGTTTTTCTTGCAAAATTACTATGAAACTGAAAAAAACAAATATCAGCAATGAATTCCACGTCTTCGGTTTATACGAAAATGTTACCAAACTTGCCCTAGTAGCCACCGAGACCAGAACAGATTTTTTTGAATGATGACGGGTGGCGGCCATCTTTGTACTCCGCCCTCCTCGACTAGACGCACGCTTCTTATCGCCTCCGAGGCTAGAAATGCTTAGAATTACTCAGAGATCATATGTGATGAAGCTCATAGCTTAATAAAAAAATTTTGGGTCATATATGGCAGCGATCCGTAACTGACTCCAGTATATAAAAAATGTGGTGATATAAAAAGTGGGCATTTTGCGTTCTAGACCGTTTGCGATGTAGACTAATTGCGATTTAGGTAAAACAACGCACTAGTCATTTTGCGTTCTAGATCATCTGCGGATAACCCTTAGGGCACCCCACATCTGGCGTCTTTCGAGCGTCGGCGTCTGTCGGCGTCGGTCCAGCGCTATGGAAAATGACGTCGCTGCGCAGTTGCGTCGACGTTGCGTCGACGTCGGCCATAGAATTGTAGACGCCGACGCTCGAAAGACGCCAGATGTGGGGGGGCCCTTAAGAAGGGAGTGGTAGTTCTAAGTGGACTATTATCCACGGTTATTATGTCTTTATAATTAGAAAACTAGTCATTGTATTATTTTGTGGTTTATTTAGTGATAAATTTACTTATGCAACTGACAAAATAAAAATGAAACAATAAAATGTTTTTCTATTAACATAAATAGTGTCCGGTATTTCTACGTATACACACAGTACATGTACATTTACACACAATTTCTCCCAACTATATACATTAGTCATGGTTAACATGTACAGGTACACTATTTTTTACATTCTTCTAATCACAAACCGACGAAAACTACATTAATTAAGTACAGATGTAGTATACATAATTGATTTCCATCGTATTTTCTCGGAAACGTTCGTATTTAAATACGAATTGTCATGCTAGTTCTAGTAGTTCTGTCAACGTCAGTACTTCAGGGTGTTTTTAAAGGTGGCTCAGATATATCGCTCTCCAGATATATCCACGCGCATTCGGCAAAATCCGATAGGAAAAAGCTTTATGTCCACGCAATAAGAGCGAAAAAGCAGGCAGGCGCCGGCCGATGCGAGCCGAGCCGAACGACGACTTTTTCGCTCTTATTGCGCAGACATAAAGCTTTTTCCTATCGGATTTTGCCGATTCCGCGTCGACATAATATGTGGGGGAACCTTAATTAGTTAAAACTATCATAGGTACTTAGTTATTATGGCAGTCGGCAGCCCGCAGACCTTCATTTCTGTGTTATCGTCTTGGTTCGTCCCATTCGTTTTTTGTCAAGTTCTTAAATTAGTCCTATTCTGCTTTCGTCACTCATTCTACATTCGTCACTGGCTTTCAATGTAGAATGAGTGACGAAAGCAGAATAGGACTAATTTAAGAACTTGACGAAAAACGAATGGGACGACCCAAGACGACACCATTTCTGTCGGTCGCCTAATAACTCCCCCGCCTCACCGCGTCCCTCCACAGCTCGCAGCGCGCGGCGACCGCCCGGGCGCGGCGCCGCGTCAGGTCCCGGGCGCGCGTGACGCGCTCGCCGCGCGCGGCCGCCAGCGTCGCCAGCCGCGCGTACTGCGCGCGCCGGGCCGCGTCCGCCGCGGCTAACTCTTCGCGGGTTAATGACGTCTCCCAGGTGTTTAGGGCGCTGTTTATAGCTATACGCTGTAAAAAAAACATTAAATAAATGCCAGAAGGAATCTTGGGTTGTCCCGTTCGTTTTTCGTCAAGTTTTTAAATTAGTCCTATTCTGCTTTCGTCACGCATTCTACATTGAAAGCCACCGACGATTGTGACGAATGTAGAATGGGTGACGAAAGCAGAATAGGACTAATTTAAGAACTTGACGAAAAACGAATGGGATGACCCAATACGATACCTGCCAGAATAAGGAATGCTCGTCGAAGGAGAGTCAGCAACCTCGTGGCTTAAATTGAAAACTTAAATTTACAGCTATATTAAGCATCAAAGGCTATACAACTTACGTAGTACAACAACACTAATAAACTGTACATCGGTGGACCTTATTACAAAAGGCATAAGGTCAACCGATGTACAGTTCAGTGTGTGCGATGGTACGCTGCCTTTCGCCTTGAAAGGGTTTGTCTCGTGGCCCATTACTGTGGCTCCTACCCACTCACATGCTTTTGGTAACTGTAGCTACCAGCTGTCACCCTTATTTTATTTTAATAATAGAGGTCACTGAACACTCACACTTTGCGGTAATAAAATAAGAAGGGGGCTTATGTGATTCCTCCTATTCCTATACCTATAGTTCACGCAAACTTATACTTCTTTATAAAAACAAAACAGTTACCTTTTGGCGTGACCGCCTCTCTGCTGCTATGAATGCGAGCTTCGTACTAGTAGGTACCCTGTTGACTAGTTCTGATGTCAATTCAAGGTAAATGTACGAACCTATACCAATTTCTCTTACCCTAGACGAGTCTCGAAGAATCTCGTTCCTTCTCTTATCCGCATCATCAGCTCTCCTCTTAGTCTCCTCCACTTCGACCAGCCTTCTCCACTCATCGGCTGACTCTTGGCGTGAGCGTCTCTCTGCTGCGAGAAATGAGCGCATTTCGTCTTCTATAACCCTGTTGACTAGATCGGATGCCTGTAGAAAGAAAGAATGAAATTAGTACAATACACGTGTTCAGAATTATAAGGGCCACCCCACATCTAGCGTCCCTCGAGCGTCGGCGTCTGGTCAGCGCCACTCAGCGCTATGGAAATTGATGTCGCTGCGCAGTTGCTTCGACGTTGCGTCGAGCAGCGGCCATAGAATTGTAGACGCCGACGCTCGAAAGACGCCAGATGTGGGGTGGCTCTTAATACGAGTATCACTATTATACAGATATTTAGGCTGTCTGGCTGGCAACTGTCGCACGCGGCTACACTGGCTACAAGATCAACCTTCGTGTATTCTGACAAGGTTCACCATGGCGCGCTGCGCACGACAGGCGTGACATTAAAAGGGTTAATTAATTGTTAATAGCTACTCATGTCAGTAATAAAAATATATACTTCAAATTATTTGGTATATACTTTTATTGCTACCTCGTCGTTGAGTTATCTACTGACGACATTATTCGGTATGTGGACGTCAGTACCACGAATATGATAATTACCATACCAGTCGTTTTATAGGTTTTCCAGGATATTTATCCTTGACATCCACGACGTAACCTCTTCCACGGGGAAGTAAAAACGTAGTGGCGTACCGTCATGGTGGCGTCCGTCTAGGCCCTACGGCTGTGGGACACATTGGTTAATATTTGAGTTGTCAAATGTTAGGCTTTTCTGCCAGAAAACAACTGGGAGTGGCATCCGCAAACGTTTTCCTTCTCTGATTCGACTTTCTCGCATACATATAGCATTAATTTACTTTCTTTTCCCGTCTCAAGGCATGTTTGCTGAAATGCTGCTTCACGCAGAAGCTTTCATCCATTAGCATCTATATTATGCCTATCAGCGATGATCGTTGATTGATAGTAACATCGTCTATTGTCGGCAAGATCATTGTGCAAGCATCCACACTATAACCTGGAGTAGGAACCGCCCGGCGATTCCCTTTGATGTGTGCCCAAAAACCGACAACTCACTTGTCGCAGGCGATGATAGACGATGATGGCGGGGACTGGGATGCCCTCTACACTATCTTCCACGCCAGTCGTCATCTATCATCGCCGATAGTGTAGACGAGCCATTAGACAGACGTCAGAACCGATCGATCAGTACCTTAGAAAATTCTGTCTTCAATAACTGAAATATTTTGCCGCTTTATTACTGACATGTGTGTGTAGGTATGACGAGTATGCACACTTAATGGCGACGGTTTTTAAATATAAACGCAAGGAGTTCTTTTGATTTCAATATTCAGTCTTATCGTCATAATGTCGAGCTTACTGTTAATCCTACTATCGTGGCAAGCCATATTGTCATATGCCCATGCCCAACATAATCTCTGGGCCCAGAAAGTCAGAAGCGATGATCCCGGTGAGCCCCTGTTTTTGACACCATTACTCGAGAAAGGCGACATCAAGAAAGCCAGGCATCTAGCCAGAGTAAACCTCAACGATAGTTTACCAATCGAGAGCTACACGGGATTCTTCACCGTCAATAAGGCTTACGACTCCAACCAGTTCTTCTGGTACTTCCCGAGCATGTTTCCAGACAAGGATCAGGCGCCAGTACTCGTATGGCTTCAGGGCGGCCCGGGCGCATCTTCGCTGTTTGGCTTATTCTGCGAAAACGGCCCCATTACAGAACAAAACGGTCAATTTTTGCCTAGACATTACCATTGGGCTCTGAACCACCACGTGATTTACATCGACAACCCCGTGGGCGTGGGATTCAGCTTCACAAACGACACCAACGGATACTGCACAGACGAGACGCAAGTCGGCGAACAACTCTATTCCACCATCACTCAGTTCTTCCAACTCTTCCCTGAGCTGCAGAAAAACGATTTCTTCATCACTGGCGAATCTTACGCAGGAAAGTACGTCCCGGCTTTCGCTCACACGATCCACAAAAAGAACTCCAATGCGAAGACTAAAATAAACCTTAAAGGGCTCATTATTGGCGGTGCTTATATAAATCCTGGCAGTCAGAATAATTTCAGATTAGATTCAGAACACAAAACAAACTCTAAGAAATTAGAGAAATGTGATCCGCTTCAAGAAGATGGTGATAAATATGTTGCAGTGTTAAATAAAATCGAAGTTCGGAAGGCTATCCATGTTGGAACATTATCATATCACGAGTTTAATAATAAAGTGTTTCAATATTTGAGTAAAGATATACCACGGTCTATGGCGCCCTGGTTGTCGGAATTACTAGACCACTATCCGGTGACCCTTTACGGCGGAGAAGACGATCATATAGTGTCCTACGCAGGAATAGTTGATTTTTTAAGAAATCACTTTAATTTTACGGGTGAAGACGAATACAAGTCAGCGAAGCGGTACTCATGGAGGGTAGATGGTGAGTTGGCAGGATGTGTGAGGAGCGCGCGTCTTCTGAGGGACGTTTACGTGCTGAAAGCTACGCACTACGTGCCCGCAGACCAGCCGAAACGTGCCTGGGACTTGATAACGAGACTAACTCGTGGGAAGGGTTTCGATAAGAAAGAAATCTGCCCAGTGTAGCTACCGTTAGCTTTTAAGATATCTGACGTTGTAATAAAATGAATCTTGTTAATCTAAGTTCACATTTCTTTCCTCTCTCCAACAATTTACCTCCTTAGACATTACTCCGAACGATTACTAGCATCTTGTGTTTTCGTGGATACTGCTCCTGGCTTTTCAACATCAAAGAACTTCTCATTATTGATATTGGATTAAATCACGATAAACTTTCTTTTTCACGTTCTTTCTAAAGCCTCTGTTGGTAAAGAGCAAACGATGGATATTCACGCGAAATCTCACACCAGACATACACATCAAAGTTTTCTGAGCCTCGCTAAGACTTGATAGGCTGTTGGAATTTCAATGTCTATACACGTTGTCGTCAACCGTTCTTCTACCTTAAAAAAATACCTTTTTATCTTCCGTCCAAGCCAGCAGCTCCTCGGCCTTCCGCTCCTTCCATCTGATGGTGTTCAGCAGCTGGTCTTTCTGCATATGCTGCTCGAGATTCTTCAGCATCCGTCTGTGTTCGTGCCATACGCGCTCATCTTCCCGCTTGCGGTTGATGAAACGCTTGTATTGCAGGGAGGTTTGGGCTTCCATCTAAAACATGAAAAACAACTAAACTAAACTACTTTATCTCTGCAAAGAGAATCTTGGCCTCCGAAATGAGAGCGTGCCACTTGTCCCGATCCTGCGCAACTTCCTGCCAGTTACCTACTGACGCGAAGCTGAAGCAGAAAGCGATAAACAGGTAGACTACTTTGAATAAGTATACTTAGGTACCTACCATTAAAATACGGGTAAGGTAAGGATAAGTAACGTCTAAGTTCAGTTTTTAGGGTTCCGTACCCAAAGGGTAAAACGGGACCCTATTACTAAGACTTCGCTGTCCGTCCGTCCGTCCGTCCGTCCGTCCGTCCGTCTGTCCGTCTGTCTGTCACCAGGCTGTATCTCACGAACCGTGATAGCTAGACAGTTGAAATTTTCACAGATGATGTATTTCTGTTGCCGCTATTACAACAAATACTAAAAACAAAATAAAATAAAGATTTAAGTGGGGCTCCCATACAGCAAACGGGATTTTTGACCAAAGTTAAGCAACGTCGGGCGTGGTCAGTACTTGGATGGGTGACCGTTTTCTTTTTGCATTTATTTCCGTTTTTTTTTTTGCTTTATGGTACGGAACCCTTCGTGCGTGAGTCCGATTCGCGCTTGCCCGGTTTTTGCTTTTAATTCCTTAGGTGCTTAGACTCCCTAGATTATTGAAAGGCGTAAAGAAATTTAAGAAATGGTTTAGCAGTTAGTATTCTCAACCAGCACTCACCATCTCCCGTCCCTCTTTCTCCTGCAGCCACATCTTATGGAACTGGTCGGCCAGTCTCTCTCTATCGTCTTCATCTTTCCTCTTCTTAGCGAGGGCAGCCAGGAGACGCCATTCCCGTTCAGGGACGGAAGCCAAGTCCGTACTGGAGTCGAGGCCGAGTATTTCTGATATTTTATTAGTGCGACCTGAAATATTTTTTTATAGTTAATGGTATAGATAGTTTAACCCCAAATACCTATACAGTATGTTTCTGACCGTGGGGCTTTAAATCCAGGACTTGATTTTACTCGCTAAAATGAGCTACTTTTACTATGGGACCAACCCTAAAATCGGGGAAAAAGTTTTGGCTTTTCCATAAAAAACGTCAACATCTGATCAGCCAAAATGTATGAAAGAGTAAAAAAATTTTTCGGGATTTCGGGGTTGGTTCCATAATAAAAGTACCTCAGTTTAGCGAGTAGAATCGAGCCCTGGATTTAAAGCCCCATAGTCAGACACACCCTGTATAATTTTACAAGCTTCAATTAGTTAACTTATGCTTTATCCCTTTCTTGTACATTAAGTTAAAATGATTATTCTGGTAGATTAAGTCAAATGATTAGCGTCCATCTAATAGTGAAGGATTTTTATTATGGGACCAACCATTTTTCACAACCAAAGGCTGTTATATAATACATATAATTGTCCGTCCATTTGTTGTTTTGGCTGTTTATGTTTACCCACTAACACAGGGCTGCCAGAACATATATCTCATATATCTATACGAAATTCGGTTGCATTATAGGAGTACAAAAAAAAACTATTATTTTAGATCGGTTTTTACGGTAAGCCCCCAAATTGCGGGGATCTTTCTCTTTTACTCCAATGACAGCGTAATAAGAGTGACAGAGAAAGAGGCCCGCAATTTGCGAACTTGTATTTTAGCGGTTATAGCCCACGTTGACGTGTATTTAAGTAGTTGCCGTTCCATTAAATCGTATAACAGTATTGGCACCACAGAATAAATAATAGTACTAGGTACAGAAGACTCACTCTCTAACAAAACGCGTCTGTTATGATCAGCACAGATATGGCCGCTAGGTGGCGACACCGCCACGCGCGGCTTATGGCTTTCCCCAAAATTGGGGTGGAACGGAACTTTAAGCTACCTGTAGCAAAGCGACGAAATCGCGGAGTGAGCCACGCCTGATTGGCACACTGTTTTTTGAAGCATTGACAGTAGTTTGACATCGGTGTTTTTTTTCGCATCCAATTATACCGATTGACCAACTATACGACATGTATACGAAAATAATTTCATTATACGAGTTTCCTAGCCTATTATACGATCTGGCAGCCCTGCACTAACATGACGAGATAGTAGTAGTAGCAGGATAGTAGTTAAGTACCCACGTTGCTGTACCTGGTATGTAATTGTACCTATACGCTATAGAGTTGCTTAATAATGTTAGGTTAAATTAAATGAATATTATTGAATATTGAGGGCCCGATTCGGATTTTGAAATAGACATCTATTAGATATCTTTTAGACATCACCAAGATACGATAACGATATGTTTAAGATCTAACCTATCAAATTTGACATTTGCGCGATTCTGGAGATACTCTTGAACGATTTCCACAGGAGATGACTTAGAGATCCTATTCACATCTAATAGATATCTTACTCTATCTAACGTAAAAGTGACATTAAGTAGTTGCCCGAATTGCGCTGCAAAAGAGAACTAGTTGATATCTAAACTATAACGTATCTAGAATGGATCGAGTACGTGTCGTCTCTTGTGAATATCTTGAAGTTCGAATACGGCAGTGAGACACAAACGTTATTTCAAGCACTTTGCTAATTGATTGTCATCAGGCGCTGTTGTATTCATGACGGCAGGCGTGGCTCACTCCGCGATGTCGTCGCTTTGCTACAGGTAGCTAAAAGTACATCCGTTCCACCCCAATTTTGGGGAAAGCCATAAGCCGCGCGTGGCGCTGTCGCCACCTAGCGGCCATATCTGTGCTGATCGTAACAGACGCGTTTTGTTAGAGAGTGAGTCTTCTGTACCTAGTACTATTATTTATTCTGTGATGTCGGCAAAAACAAAATAAAATACATACGAGAGCTGATCTACAAAAATATCTAACTTATAATAAATATATTATTGAATTAGTTATGTTGTATAGTTTGACACAACCACGAGAGATTTGTAATCGCGTGTATCTCTATAATATGAGGACAATGAAAGCTGTTAATAATTTTTGTAATTTTTTTTAAAGGAAAAATTCAATTTTCACAAAAAACAGGAGATTGTGTATCTCATATGATTCCGTATTCAAAAGGAGAGCGTGATCCTTATTGGTGTGAAAACTGGTTACCTAATTGTCTGCGACTTTATTACGAACGTCTTATGACACCCGGTCAGTTGCCAACAGCAGACCAAAAATAATAGAGACTGGATGTTTGCAATCATATGAGCAGACGTCGGATTTAAACGAGCAAAATTTAATGACAGGAAGGGAGTTGGTAAACTCAGTTATCGATGCTTTAATAAGTTTTGTTCGTAAGTATAAATTATATATATATCTAATGTTGGAAACATTCTTTTGGAGGCGATGACAAACACAAATTAAGCCGGATACTCATTAGCGAGCCGTAACCGTACCCGGTGCATGTACTGTAACCAAAAAAACATAATATGTACGTGGTTCGCAAATCTGCTGATGAGTATCCGGCTTTAATTATTGAGTTTTGGTTGTTACCTGACGACATGTATTAAGGAAAACTACTTTGTACTGTAGGGCAATTGTTAGTCTATATTATTCACGTGTCTTTGCCGGTAGTGAGTACAATTAACATGTGCATGTTGCGACATATGTAAATTACCGAACTCGGTGACATAAAGTTATTGCCGAGGATTAATGCATTCGGTTTCCGGAGAATTTGCCGTGGTTACGTATAATTAACTATTAACACAGAAACCCGGACGTTAATTGCAAATATTTTCAGTTAATTTGGTTTGGTGGTATTAGAGAAGGTACAGTCACCTGCAATAATATGTTACTCTTCAATGGCCGCAAAAATATGTGACGCGCTCTTATAGCTCTACAAATAAGATCGTGTCAGATATTTTTGCGGCCTTCATTGTGTCTAGGGAATGCAAATCGGTTATTTTTTGTATGGAAATAATCGGTTTTTAACCGAAACCGCGGTTATTTGTGTCACATATTATTACAGGTGACTGTACAATACAAGTTTGTAAGTGGGAAAGTGACGTACCTATGTCACAATACACGATAAAAACTTAACAGTACCCTAGTGTAAAGGGTGTAGCAGACTAAGGAAGGAGAAGTGGCCCCTGTGACGAATCATCATTCTCTTGCCCTTGTCCCATTCACTTGGGGTCGGCGCAGCATATCTTTCTCTTCCATACTTCTCTGTCGCCCGTCATTTCATCATTCACTTGCATTCGTTTCATATCATCTCTCACACAGTCCATCCATCGGATTTTTATAATGTCATTTGTTAGCTATCTTATAATATAGAAACACCTTAACTTTCAGCCCCCTATCTTGAACCGTCACCGAGATAATGTCAAAAACGTCGTATTATGGACACAGTTTTCAAAGTCGTTTTTCTCCTGAACTATATAAGGTAGAGCAATCAAACCAAATTATATAGGTAGCTACAAAGAATGAGTAGGGGTATAACTCAGATTTTTTTAAATATTTAAGTAATTCCCTGAAAAGATAATGATTAAGAGGTCAGACATTTTTTTGACAGCTCTTTTCAACAAGTATTTGTAACACCTATGAAAAAAATCACTTAAACTGCAAATAGTATTAGCTACTACCATGCGAAAAATCAATTCAATATAATTGGTGCAACATACTTAATAGTACATTATTGTCGAGGCTCGGAAGTAGCTACTTGCAGGCTGAGGATTCGTTTTAAACGGACGACCTTGGGAGTCCGTTTAATTGAATCCGAAGCCAGCAAGTAGCCTTCCAGCCGAGTCATATACACCGTGAAATTTTAGTGGTTGTTTTCCCGCAACGAAATGATTCTGCTATCGATATACAGTCGATGTGTAATCTTTTTTTTAAATAATGTTAAGAAATGCCAGATTTATAAATGTGTCGAACGAAACTCGAAAGTGACCTAACACCAGTAGTAGCACTGCAGTAGTACCTACCTAATTCTTTTGAGTGAATGAAACAAAATAACCTAAAAAGTAGTTCCATTTATTTTTCCTTCACACATTTTACGTGCAGTTAGTTTGCAGATCCTTAAAAGTAAACATAACAAGTTAAGATCAAGCTTTTAATGATCAAAAACTTAAACAAACACTTAAACTTCCCGATACCGCAATAATTGTTCGAACTGCAATCCGCCACGTTCAATACACAATCACCTCTGCCCTGTGCATGTGCTGGCGTTTGAAACTGCCCGTGGTTAAGCAGCCGCTGTGTGTGTTGCGGCGACCATTGTTCGTCTGTGTGGAACTTGGGGGTTTAAAATCCCCCGAAGACGCAGCGACTGTAAATGGTCCGGTTCCGCGTAAAGTCGCCGGGCGGCGTGGGAGTCGTAGTTAGCCCTAGCGTACAGCTGCACCATCGCGACGTACTCTAAATTAGAATATTCGTAATGTCGATCCATTTTACTAGAAATAGCAATGATGACATTGACAGGATCTGTTATCACATTAGTTTAATAAGCGAAGAGGATTTAATTATTCGATTTACCAAAGTTGACACAACGTAATGGCAATCATCAAACTAATAAAAAGGTTTTATTTCAGCTGTTAATCGTGAAGGAACAGTCTAAGTAAATTTTAATTTCAGTTGTCAAACAGTAAAGCACTCTAGCCTGTTACACAGTTTAAAAAAGTAACATGTGCTTGTTTATTTGTTTATCTGTTTACAATATCGGGGGATCTATATCTGAATCCCTAAAGTTTTTTCTCCTATCTTTGCATTCCCTAATATTGTTTGTCATAATGATCAGTTGTCCTAACACTCGTATACCCTAATTTTGGTTTCCCTTTTATCGACTGGCCGATTTTTTTTTGTCCTAATATGTTTTTCCCTAATGGCACTTTCCATATTGGGTATTTATCCTAATGTTATGTAGCATAATTCTTTTTTTGCCTAATTATTGTTAGGCCTAAACATTATATATCCTAACCATCATGTTACCTAATTTTACTTAGCCTATCGTTTCTTGACCTAATACTCGTATGTCCTAATTTAAATTTCCCTCCTAATCTAACCAATGGCAGCATTTCATTTATGCGAGGATCGCAGTTCTAACCTAACCTAACCCACTTTTGTGACTGCAGTTCGTTTTTTCGAGGGTCACAGTTCTAACCTAACCTAACCCACTTTTGTGGCAGCAGTTCGTTTTTTTGAGGGTCACAGTTCTAACCTAACCTAACCCACTTTTGTGGCAGCAGTTCGTTTTTTCGAGGGTCACAGTTCTAACCTAACCTAACCTACTTTAGTGGCAGCAGTTCGTTTTTTTGAGGGTCACAGTTCTAACCTAACCTAACACACTTTTGTGGCAGCAGTTCGTTTTTTCGAGGGTCACAGTTCTAACCTAACCTAACACACTTTTGTGGCAACAGTTCGTTACCATTCATTATGGAAAGTAATTGTTATGATAATTGATCAATAGGAAAAATAACTGTTATGATAATAGATCATAAGGGCAATAGCCATTAGGTCAAAACAGTTAGAGCATGTTATTTTATGCCAAACATTGTTAGGGATTTCGAAAATATGGTAAAATACTTTAGGGATCTTGATAGTTATGGTATAAATGCTTAGGTCAAATGATTCTTAGGCTAACCATTACATTATGGAAAATAATCGTTATGACAATTGATCGTTAGGGCATGTGCCCATTAGGACAAACCAGTTAGAGCAAGTGACTTTAGGACAAACGTTGTTAGGGATTCAGAATGACACCCAATATCGGGAACTGTCGTCGACTTGCAGTTTTAGTGTGTTACTATTGTTTTTCGCTTGTTCGAGTTTAGGTTATTTTTTTGTAATTTTTTTTTTTGGAAAACAGTTGATTTATAAGTTTGTCTATCATAATTCGAAAGTACTACCGATAGCAAATCGCCCTGCCGCGGGAAAGCAACCACTACAATTTCACGGTGTATAGTGCTTTTCTCAAAAATGGTGCAAGAAATATAAATATCATAGAAATATTTTACAAAAGCAACGTTCTTACATATATATTTTGACAGGAAAATGCCCTTGCCGCCTTTTTATTTTTTTTAATAAAAAAATAGAAGTGTATTTTTCTGCCAAAAATACGCCAACCTATTTGAGACATCTAAATAGTCGCGGTACTAATCATCTGTTTGGCTGTTTAATGGGCCTGTGCCTTCATTTGATATGGTCATTTCATTAAAAAGTTTGGAACTCGACAAATAATGGAATTTGTATGCAACATTGCAGTCCCAAAATCGAGACTGCAATGTTTTGAACTTTTTAATTTTTGACTGACCATAAACTACGCGCTTCGCGACCTATTTTTTAGACGGCAAAGTCGACTTTGCCGTCCATTTTTGAGAAAAAAAAATTAAATATCAACGAAAGCGTTTAGCTAGGCCGCGGCTAGGGCCGCGAACTACGTTCGACGTGTTGCCTCCCTGTCACACTTATGCACGAATTTACAAGTGCGACAGAGAGGCAACACGTCGCACGTGATCCGCGGTGGACCCTCTGTGTGTTAATATGTTAGTAAGTATGTAAGTAACTTACTAGTGGTTGTTTTCTTCTTCCTCGGCGAGCGTCGCGGGGACTCTGTTATTGTTTTATAACAGAACACCATTATGCAAACACACTTTGACACACTTCTGTATCAATTTGTATTGTTCATTATGGACGTACTAGTAGTAATGTTAAGGTAGTAAATAGTTAATGTAGTTATAAGTGTTTCTATGTAAATACTAACATAGGATATAAGTTTTTCTGATTAACTAACGGCCGCACAGTGTTTCGTCTAGAACAAGCTAGGTGGACAAAATTATTTTTTTGTGTTTTTGGGTAGTATTATGGTTAGTATTGCTTAATTAAATATAATTTACTAAAAATTTTAAAATACCATGAAAAAAAGTAAAAAAATTAAAATAAAATATATATTTAAATTAATTATATATTTTTTTGCAAATAAATTATTAACACAATAATAAACAAAATTTTACAGTTCATTAGATACATTATTTTCATAGTATTTACTTTAAAATATACAAAAAAAATAAAAATGTAATATAGAAAATTAATTAAAACTTAACTTATTATTAATAATTAATCTGTTAATTATTAATAACTTATAATCTGTTCTTACTCATGTATTATATCAGAATAATAATTGTTTTCCTTGTTTTGCGTAAGTTTTTTAAAGTTCTTCTGAAGGATATAACACGCTTGTACCTTTTGCATTGGGCAAATAATGATATAATGAATATTTATGATAATCACCCTTCATTGACCACATTTTAGTCTGCTTGTAAGTTTGTATTTGTCGATTTTGACTCAATATAATATGCTAATGCCTCATTAACACTTAGCTGCCTAGAATTCATTGAAGTACCTACTGCTGTCGTAAGAACAAGACTACGTTGGCTTAAGTGGACTTTCTCTAATATTTTTTAACATTTTTGCCGTGTTCTATTTTCTGTCGATCACGAATCAATCGGGATTTCGGCAGCAGTTAAAATATAGGTACATAATTGTACCAGATCTTTAACTCAGCGTTTTTTCCGTTTCAAAAGGGGAACTTTTGAAGTTTAATTTGGGTCTTCCTGCAGGATTAACATTTTCAGACGACGTTGATGCACTTGGTCTAGTTATGTACACTCGTAATTCTATATTTTGGCCATCCATACCACTTTTAAACTTTTCCACAAATTGCTTCTTTAAATCTTGACGCACTATTCCACTTGGTATTCAGTTTTGATGAATAACTGGTTAAAATATTTTTTAACCGTCTCTCAGACTCTTCTTTGAAATCTCGTAACTCATATTTTACCAATATAAACTGATAAAGGTGGAAATTTTCGTCGTTTTTCCCCTTATTTGTCCATTCTTCAAAAACCCCTTCCTTAAAATAGAGAAAACGTGTTCTGCAAAAAAAATTAAAAAAAAATGTTATGCAAATTTCTGCAAAATGAAATATACACCATCATAAAATAGAATTATGCAAGTAAATAATATCAAAAATCTAGACCGGTGTCAAGCGGTGTCAAGTATTTGCTAGTCTATCAAAGTTATAAAATGAAGAAAAAATCATCACGTTTTTAAGTGCATATTTATTGCTCTATACGAGCATTATTACAACTGATATGAACATGTTTTTATGAAAAATATAAAGTGCTTACCTTCAGTTATAAGATCTATTACCAAACCTTTTCATAAAATAACGTTTTACTTGTAAGAGATGTCGTTGAACGCATCACAAAATTGCAACTGATTAAATTGTGCAATTGCACTTACCTCATTAGCTGACTTCTGCACCCTATGGCTCATAAAATTAGAAAGTTAGACATAATCTATTAATGGGTTTGGGGGTTTCAACATGTTGTTTATCATATCTAATGACTCATTAGAGATAATTTGATAACGACTTTTGTCCACCTAGCTTGTTCTAGACGAAACACTGTGGGCCGTGGTTTTTTCATCAGATTTCGATATTTGGTGGATACCTGGAGATAGAGTACCTAGGGTAGGTACTCTTCTTACTGCTTAGAAAACAATATAAGCGCAATTTGACCGTATGTCCTAAAAAATGTACGTACTGATTTACGAAAAATTATGCGGTATTTAAGAATCATGCAATAGTATGCGTAAATGTAAATACACTGTCTAGTCACAACACAATCATGTCACAATTTTGAAACACTATTTTAAAGTAAAGTAAATCTGTAAAGTAAGAACCAAGTTCGCACTAAGGTTAACGAAATAGATGTTCATATTGATCCAACGTGCCAAGGTTACGGGTAAGGTTACAGGGTACTCGCATTGATTGGATTGTATACTTACTGCCCATGTGCTACTGGTGTTAGACATGTTCTTATTGGGTGAGCGAGTTTGGGCGAGTACTTACTTCTCCTAAATAAGTACTAACAAGGAAGGGTACCCAACTATCCGGCTAGGCTCCGATTTGATTTATATATGTTATAGGGTACTCTAAAATAACAGACACGTATTTTTTTAGCTGCCCATACTCAACTTACTGGGAGAATTTAGCCTCCAAAGTACTGAAAAGTGAAAAAACGCTCTAACTTCTGTATTAGAGAGTTTTGTTCAAGCAAATTGCTAGTTAATTACTGGTTTGAATATATGTTGGAGAACATGAAAAAATAATGGACACGTGTTTTGCTATTTCGGCTCAAATTCATATTTTACAAAAAAACACACACCCCTGGGAGCCGATTTTTGAATTTCGGCCACTCGATTTCGTGTATTTAGTTTAATAATATCACCACTGCTAGGCATTTAAATTCTTCTAATAGAATACTCGTTTTCAATAATTAATAATATATTTCACCGTTTTCCACCGATTTTTGAGTGACGAAATCGAGCGATCGAATTTCATAAGTCGCCCCCCTGGTTGAAATATGTGGGGAATTTTACAGCCATTGCCTTTGTAGAGTTGACATTACAATAAGATAAAAAAGCATGGTTATGCGCTACACTCACTATCAGTACAATAACTTCATTATCGTCCATCATTCTTTCTGTCATTTCTGATTCCATCATTCTAATCAATTCACTGTCAGTAGTAATGTCATTTCTAGCGTCATTACTTTGACATAACTCCAATACTGACGAAAATTATTTAAATAACCTTCATTACTTGCCGTCATACCTTCATGTCAATCCCTACACTATCAGTAAAAACGTCATTCCATCAAAGTAATGTCAGTATTCATGATAGTGTCGGGGCCGTATTACGTTACGAAAATAGAACAACACAATTCACTTTTAAAGTCTCACTTTTAACAGGCATAACTAATTGGGCACATAGTAGTCATAAATCAGACGCACGCGCACGATATCACATGAAATCACGTTTTTACTCTCAGATAGTAGTAGATATAGAGTATAATAGTCTAGTCCGAGAGTTAGGTATTTAATTTTATAATACAAAGTCTAGATCAGTGCCAATACGTGAAAAACTTTTCTTCTTTAGCCGTAACAAACGTGGCTGCTGAACTGTCTCCGAATTAGAAAATGAATAGCTAACGCTACGTCTTACGTAGGCGAACAACGCGCGAACGCGGCGCGGCGCGGCGCGGCGAAATCAATCCTTTGATGCTCATAGAAGTGTCCTACGTAAGCGATCTCGTTGCGAACGCGGTGCGGCGCGATTTGCACGCGAATGTCAGGCGGCGCGGCGCGGCGCGGCGCGGCGGCGGCCGCTTTCGCCGCGCCGCGCCGCGCCGCGTTCGCGCGTTGTTCGCCTACGTAAGACGTAGCGTAAAGAAGCAGTCGAGATATAATATCTGATCTGGCCTATAACCGCGACCATCGAAGTTCGCAAATTGCGGGCATTCTTCTCTGTCACTCTAATTACGCCTTCATTGGAGAAAAAGAGAAAGATCCCCGCAATTTGCGAATTTCGGTTTTCGCGGTAACCCCTCTGATAAATTGATAATCTGCCCAAAAACACCGTACTTACATAAAGTCGACTTTAAAGATATGTTTACACTTTTGCTCCTTACATTGTAATAAGGTGAAAATGTAAGCATATTTTTGACGTCGACTGTACCTACCTAAAAACCAATAAAAGGAAAGGTACCTAACTTTCAAGTTCACGGAAACGTACGAACGTGTCTTGGTATATCAGTCAGTCTCGGTATAAAAAGTACTGATGTTGACTGAATTACCATGAAAAATACGAACACTTCCGACAGGCGTGTCTCACTCCGCGATTTCGTCGCTTTGCTACAGGTAGCTAAAAGTACATCCGTTCGGCCCCAATTTTGGTGTTTGCCATAAGCCGCGCGTGGCGCTGTCGCCACCTAGCGGCCATATCTGTGCTGACCGTAACAGACGCGTTGAGTCTTCTGTACTTAGTACTATTATTTATTCTGTGCTTCCGAGAAAATACGATGGAAAAATGATTGAAAACAATTATGTACTATGTACGCAAGGTCACTTGGATCTTGGATGCTATACGAATAATATTTAGGTATGAAAATCTAATGCGCAATGCCAACGTCAGCGATATTTCAGTATATGTTTTAGATAAATAGCTATAAATCAAAGAGCAACGCCAACTCACGCAATGAAATGAAATTACGCTTTTCCTCTGAGATAAGATCTTGCGTGTAAATAATATTCCGGATGAATGCTGAACCGTTTATATCTTATTATACATAGGTATAGGTTTGTAGATAGATATAGATCGTGTCATTCACGATGACTCGTATTGTCATGTTATTAAAGGTTAGATTTGACAAATCTTCGCGTCACCGTGAATGAAACTAACTTTATGTGGTTGATAGCTTAAATGTATGCGCAAAAAGATAGCTATTCGAATGATTTTTTAATATTAGAACTAAACAATACCCACATAATGTCAGTTTAAACAAGAAATGAGGCAGGCTCCATTTACGTTAAAAGCGAATTATCTTAACCTTTAATGGACCATTAAGTCCCTTAAGTTATGATGACAGGTAGGCAAGCCATTAAAAAGAGGACAAATTAATTCATAATTTCATGTATTTTTTAGTATAATAGCTTTTGTTACCTTTAAAGCCTATATATATTCGTATTTCAGGTATAAGTGAGGTATAGTAGTATACCCTATAATGGGCGTGGAACCAGTAATGGGACAAAAAAACATAATTCCTCTGAAATAAGTATCTAAAAGTAGTTTATAAACACTGGCTGTATATTATCATAAATAAGAGTCCAAGAGCTGTTTCAGTTTGAAGTTTCATTAAATTTGGTTGCTTTTTAAGAAATTGGCGTCAACACAAAAGTTGTCGCGTCACTGAAAAAAAATACCACTACGAATTCTTAACAACTTCGCTAAGAGAGGTGAGTTAATTTATTAAATTTCAATTAATTAATACTTGATGAAAACTAGAATGTGTTTTGTTAGTTGCATTTACCATGAGATAAGGTATACAACACACTATGTTGTGAGTCCACAGATGTAAAAAAATAGTGGTATTTGGCCCAATCCCATTATAGGAGCTGTAAAACTGCGTACCTCCTATGATGGGACAATTGACAGAATGATGCTTGCCATACCATAATTTCATGTTTAAACAATACAGAAGTAAAATGTAGTTACGAAATATGTCAATCAGGAGGTATTCTCGGACTTCGGATAAATTAATATCGTTTTTCCAAACTTTTATTTAACTTGCCCTGTTAGTTAGTGTGGGTCCAATCTTGGTAGCTGAATTTGAGCCACTTTTCGATTTCCGATTCAGTTGAGATTTTGTGTAAGTACGTAATTAAGTATGAAAATCGGATGATAATGCCATATTATGATAACATGGACCTTATCTGATGATGGAGACAGGAGGTGGCCATGGGAACTTTATCGCAATAAACCCTAACTAATTGTGTTTGGGTATATTAGAATTGTCTCGATGGATCTAATACAATAATAATTGGCTGTGGAAAGAAAAATACATTCAGCGATAAATGCTTATACCAAAAATTGATTTTTTTGCCGTAACTTATTCCCCATTTCCATATTTTATACTGATAGGGCAATGTCCATTATAGGGGGCCCATTACTGGATCCACGTCCATTACCGGGGGCCCATTACTGGAGCTTTGGTGTCCATGACTGGAGAAAAAAAGCATAGTTTTAATTTGTTAAATATGTGGAAACTAATTGCTGTATCTTTGATACAACACACCTAAAACATGAAAGACGGGTAGGACTTTCATCTTTTAACACGCTAAGCAGTAGACTATTTACATGTATACGGGAAATATCATAAATACTCCAAATTTCCTCTTAAATGTCCCATGACTGGTGCTGTTACTATACTTACCTCATACAAATTATGACAACTTCAATTGATAATAAATTTGTAAAACATAATTTCCCTCAAATTTCAATGGCAACATCGGAAAACTTTCTGTTCGTGATAGTTTGGTATCATCACACACGCAATCATATAAATGTCAAGTCAAACTATCACCATCATGCATTTCCTCATTCATAACTTAATAACTCCAACGCAATTGTTCACCTACACGAGCTATTTGAGAGTTGCTATCGCTGTTTATCAGTTATGAGATATCGCGTGATAACGCAGTCGAAAACGCGCCGCGGGGCGGTGACGACGCCACCATGGATAACGATAAGCCAAGGATCTACAAGAGGCCTGATGTCTTGAGGAAAATCAACGCGGAACACATTCTCGCTATAGAGAGGGGTCTGCTTGGCGATCTACCTGATAGACTCAAGCCGAAACCACCCGAGCCTGTCCGAGGACGCCCGAACAACCTCCAGCTTGTAACATACAGACAGCCGGGATTACTTTCAGCGTGCCTTCCTGTTGTAATAGAAACGCCTAGCTCGGAACCGCTCACGCCAACAGAACCGTTCGATGATGAAGTATCACGTCTGAAGAAATCCTTCAGTTTCAGAGACAAACTTTCTAAAATCAACATATTTGGAAACAAGGACAAACCAGAAAAGAACAAATACAAAACAATTGAAGAGGATGAGATTAAACACGAGGAGTTCCGAGACAGAGATAAGCCAAGGATGGATAAATCGAAGCGGCAAAGTGAGCAGGATAGTAAATCTAACAAGCGTTTCTGGTTCTTTCGAAACAAAGAACTATTGGAAAACAAAGCGCATAGTCCTGTTTACAAAAGGAGTAAGAGTTTCGAGTTCCTACCTAGAGCGTTAGAAGAAGAAGAATGCTACAAGAAACCGACCTTGTCTAGGAATCAGTCTTATGTATTTGGAAGTACTGATACAATGGGAGACGCGTGGACATCAAACGAGAGTTTAGAATACATATCAAACGTATACTACGATAATGACGACTCGGTATTCCTTAAAAGTATTAAAGAATTCCCTTCAGAACTATCATCACCTAATAATTCCAGCTTATCTAATGCTACATCAGCTTCCAGTGGTATAGTAGCGAACATTTTCAAGCGTGAATCAGTGCAGGACTTAATAGACGAATTCGAAAAAACTGTGGATATGTTCAGTGAAAACTATTTAAGTGATTGTGAAACGTATACTAAACCTAAGAAAGAAGTAGTGCAGGGGCATCGTCGTAGCTCCAGCTTTGATACTTTGTGTCAACAGTCTCCAAAGATCGTGCCAGTATCTAAAGTGGATGAGTTGAGTGAGGATTTTAAGAAAGAGTTGTCGAAAGCGTTGGAAGTGAAGCGTGCAGTGCGATCGCCGACGGGCCGCCGCGGTTCCGTCACGGATTGGTTTGTGCTCGAGGACCCTGTGGTCCACACAGAGGACCACCGAAGAAATCATGCCCTGCATGAGATGAACAAGTACAAAAGGGCGCAGAAGAAACCGGTTAACAGGGTGAGGAGGATCAGCTCTACAAAATATGTAAGTGTTTTTAGTCTAATCGAGGAATGCGTTGCTGATGAAATCGTTATCTCATCAAGAGATAACCAACAATTAAGACATTTTAACTTCTTTGAATCTATATATTTGGTATTTATCTCTATCATCGTTTTATCTTTAACTCCAGTTGCGTAAGCGTCAATTACGACGATTATTGTCAACCAAGTACTTAGTTTCATATTTTGAAACTAGCATTATTTAATGTCTTTGTTATCTAAACCAAAATGTCGACAAGTCCCTATTTGGTTGCCTTCCTACGATGCAATTTAATAATGAAACGACTTTGTTTGTACTATCGTTTCGGCGCTAACATTATCGAAATACCATCTGGCGTGAGTAATTACTTAAATATCTGATATCTAATTGTATTTCTACTAACATTTGCACGCAACTCTATTATTGTTTGGTATGCGTGAGGTGTGTAAAAAACTCTTATATTTAAATGCATACTTAATATAAAAGGATACCTATAACAAATTTAAAACCTAAACAATACTTACAGTACATTAGGTTAGGTGAATATTTAGGTATTAATTGTTATTAGTCTGCAGGCTACTCTACTTTGTTATCGTTCGTATCTTGATAACACGTCCTTCTAAACGCTTTACAGTTTACAATCAATGACTAACATAGATAGCAAATTAGCGATTCGCTCCTCTTTCCAACGTCATCATTCACATTGGTATCTCGGCCGATATTTTTTTTGTATTTTTTTTTTGACAGGTTTGGATCAAATTTAAGGGATCCACTGATTAACAGTCCGCCGGACGGTATCGGCCTGTCAGTTAGAACAAAATTTCAAAATTTTGTTCTAACTGACAGGCCGATACCGTCCGGCGGACTGTTAATCAGTGGGCCCCTTTAGTGGATAGATATAGTTGGTCAAGCAAATCTTGTTAGTAGAAATCTTCTTCTTCTAGATTTCTACTAACATATACATACAAGGCGGCAAATTTAACAATGTAGACGCGAAGGGTTATCGTCCCATAGAAAATTTGAATTTCGCGACTTTTTTACTGACAAGATTTGCTTGACCAACTATAGTTCCCTATCTGGTTGCTTCAGTCCCCAGCAAGTTGGTTCCATACAATTGTGATGTCAAATCCCATAAATTTTGTTAGAACTATGACGGTTAGACGTTACTAAATCATGACTTAAGTTTTAAATGAAATTGCCCATCCACATCATAAATCTGAATCCGCCAAGACGAGCAAAGCGAAGCGCTTCGTCGTTTTTATGAACCCTAACTTGGGTTTGGATTATACCAGATAAACAAAACTCTCGGGATATGATGTCAATGTCGGTGGCCGATCGTAAGATCAGGCAGATCGTATAATGTTCCCGTGTAATGTTCTTATATAGGAAGGATAGGTTCGTTAGATTGCTTCAGATGTCCGAAGGGCAAACTGCCCAGAAATAGGAGCCCCGCTACGTGGGGCTCCGTCGATTCGTACGAGTCAAAGATTTTCACGTTTCACGATATGCCTAGGAATTTCACGATATGCCTGATCTTACGATCGGCCGCCGACATCAATATTCAGATTTTCCATTTCCGAAACCGAAAACAGCCAATCGTGCAATCACCGCCAGATCTAGTGGTTCGGGCGGCGATAGCAAATCTGTATGTCAGATAAGAGGAGATTATTCCGTTTGAACATCGCCTGATCGAGTCGTTTGACATTTGCATATTGCAGTAACTGATATTTAGATTTGGATTTCTCTTCCTGGTAATAAAAACCGGCCAGGTGCGCAAAATAGCATTACGCAAAAAACGGCAAAAAAATCACAGCACGAACCAAATAATTGAACTAATGTTTCGAAAAATCGCCGAGCAGATCGTCAAAGTCGTATCAAAACCATAATAATTTGTTCAATCTGAACCATATAATTGAACTAATGTTTGGAAAAATCGCCGATCAGACCGTCAAAGTCGTATCAAAACCTAATAATATGTGAACCAAATAATTGAACTAATATTAGGAAAAAATCGCCGAGAAGATCGTCAAGGTCGTAAAACCAGTTCAAAACTATAATAAGTTGTTACGAAATGAACTAATGTTTCGAAACCCGGGCATCTAATAGACGGATATGCGACGTTCCACGGCAAAAGGTACCTTATGGCGGCTGGCGCTTACGTCGCATAGCGCCGCAATAATATTGTGGAGCGGCGTTAATAATAGCGTAAGCGCCAACCGCCATAAGGTACCTTTACCCGTGGGACGTCATATATTATTGCACAACAAGACAACAATAGTATTAAACTATGCTATAAGAAAAAAGATGACCCGATTGTTGACCACAGCAGCACGAACAAATATATCATATGATAACCTCACACCATAAAAGACCCATGAACTATTTCCATGATACCTTAAATCAATCGTCATAGAGTCCATATTCTACAATTTTACAGTAGTTCTTACAGTAGTTCCAATCTTATCAAGTATCTCGTAAACGCAACGGGTCAATTGTCAGGTCGTTCCAACTCGTGTTCAGTTCTAAATGAGCATATACGGCAGTAAAGGAATGTAGCATAAGATGTTTTTGACTTGGCCTAGTGTTTAGTCACATTTGTTACCGAGTAGTTGTCTTAGATCTTAGAAGAACCGTATTAAGTGTGATCTCGCAATACATAACCCTTCTAAGTACACCTTACAGACGTGCTGAAGAGACTCAATGATCGCACGTGTATTTAAATGTGACGTTCCACGGCAAAAGGTACCTTATGGCGGCTGGCGCTTACGTCGCATAGCGCCGCAATAATATTGTAGAGTGCCGTTAATAATAGCGTAAGCACCAACTGCCATAAGGTACCTTTACCCGTGGGACGTCACATATCCGTCTAATAGATGCCCGGATTTTGAAACATTAGTTCACTTTGTTTCAGATTTTAACAACTTATTATGGTTTTGAACTGGTTATTACAACCTTGACGATCTTCTCGGTGATTTTTCATAACATTAGTTTAACCACCGCCACCATAGACCACTTCTTGATTATTTAATAATCAAGAAGTGGTCTATCGGTCTATGTATATAGCTAGATGGTAGTATTTACTCGCTTGAGGGGAACTTTAAGATTTCGGATGATCATAATTTTTTAGTACCTATACATACATTCTTCTTTTCTTCCTCGCGTTATCTTGGCATTTACACATATACATACATACATTCTTCTCATAATCTACGTGTTGCCACTTTCAATGAAGACAAATCGAAAGTAAATTTCCTTATCCTAAAAATAGGACATCAGGCCGTTCAATGGCTTTGTAAGCATTGGTAATAGCCAAGTCGTGCAGCGTTTGGCATTTCACGGTTCGGTTGAGACACTTCGGCGGACCGCGCCTAGCCACTAACTTAGTTAACCTTACGAACCTCACCTAGTTTAACGTTGCACTTGTTACCCACATACATTTTATTACTTAGGTTACCTTAATACCTAGGGCTTGTGCACAAATTACGCGAGGTTCAATAGGGGGGAAGCAAGCACGAAAAAATCACGACAGGTCACGTTGGGGGAGGGGAGTATAAGGAGACCTCACATATATTTTTCTACAGTGAACGAAACTAAGAAAAAATGCCTACCACATGAGTAGATACTTTAGGAAGTACAAAGACAAGAGACGATTGACAAGACAAGAGAAAGAAGGGATTCTTTCTCTTGTCTTTTCAATCTTGCCTTCCAGGATGTTTAGGAAAAAGTCGTCATATATACCTGGTCAGGCTTTAATGCTGGCTGTAAATGGCAAACCGCTGGAAGTCGAGTTTCATGGACGCACCGGTACAGGCATGGCATATGGCGTATGGCAGTGAAAGGCGTTCCGCCCTGAATGAGGCGGTTTCGCTTTTTACTATTATTCCACTACATCGGCATTGTGCCTGCAGCCTTTATTGTATCTTTATTGCTTTCAAAACGAAATATTTCAGTAAGTACAGTTAGCAGCAGAAGTTGCTAAGCGGGCCAGGTTTTCAAAATGATCTTGACGCCTTTATTGTTAAGAGTACCTATAAGAGCGTGTCAAGGTAATTTTGAACAACTAGACCGCTTAGCAACTTCTGCTGCTGACTGTACTAAAGATAAAGATAGTTTACTAGTATTATTCAAGAAGGCATATTACAATTCGCTTATGAACGACAAATCCCTATCCAATCCTCAATCAATCAATTCTTATCCTGTGCCATAAATTTGTGTTTTGTGTTTTGTACAATAAAGTGTTTATACATACATACAATAAAGCTACACCGGCTCTTACCCACATCTGCCCGAGAAGGTTTAAATCGCTCTTCAATTAGAGGAGGGTTGGTAATTAGGTATCCGGGATACCGTATCCCAATATGGGACCGGCAAGAAACTACTCGGGGCACTTTTGTCTTCTTGTTGGATTCGTTGACAGATTTTTAAAGATAAAGATATTTTAGATCTGATATAAGCCCAAGTCATCATCATCACGATAATTTTAGCCTCCTGTCACACACTGCTGAGCATAGGCCTCTCGTGTCCGCTACTTGTCACAATCCGGGCTATCCAGACGTGCTCCGAGATTTTCTGAATCACGTCCACCGAACGAGCTAACGGACGCAAGGCGCTTCTTTCATCCGAAAGTGGCGACCAATCCGGAAACATTTTGGTCCATCTACCATCACTCTGCCTGGCAACATGTCCCATTCCGTCCAATTACATTTAAGCATTTGATATTTCCTAAACAATAAAATTTTGCGAACGCTTTAACGGCGACGAACGGTTTGGTGGGCACCAAACAGAACCGGCACAAAACTAAGACAGTTAAAGGACTTTATGTCAAGACAATTTAAATCAGACCATCAAGATTAACCCGAACACTACCGTATCGTTCCTGTTAGCCGACCCACAACTCCACAATTAGTAGAAAAGTGACAATTACACCAAGCAGGCAACAGTTGCCTGCTAATCGGTGACATTAGCTCGATTATCATGCGGTATGTAGAGTAGAAAGCTGATAACATAACCGAGTGTACCGTGATAATTGTATACTTATTTTGACCTGGAGAGTTTTCCGATTGGAAAATACGGACATTACTATACCCCATCTAGCCTAGCCTAGTTTACCCTCTGGTTGGAAGGTCAGATGGCAGTCGTTTTCGCGACTACGTCATTCTTGGGATTAGCTGCCAAGCGGACCCCATGCTCCCATGAGCCGTGGCAAAACGCCGGGATAACGCGAGGAAGAAGAAGACTGTAAGACACCAGGCCCCTATTTCACCAACGTGACAGGTGCGACAATTCGACAAGTCTCATTGTTGCTGACATCACAGGCATCCATGGGCTACGGTTATCGCTTACCATCGGGCGGGCCGTATTCCTGTTTGTCACCATCATTGTATTATTTAAAAAAACTTTATTATATCGGCAAAAAACAGGTATTTCTCTTGTGATGTTTATGATGATAATGATGACAATTGTCACAAGATTTCAAAGAACTTTCGGTAATTCTTGACAGTAAATGAGTTCTGTGTCGGAATTTCGTGACAATTGTCGTATTTCTTGTGACAATTGTCATTAGCTTCGCAAAATAAATACTTATTTACTGGCGATATAGTGGAGTTATTTTTAATTAACATGTTGGTGGCAAACAACCACACCGCCCCTCTGATGGTAAGAGGCTACCGTAGCCTATGGAGGTCTGTGACGTCAGTAACAATGATGTCGACAAATGCGACATTTGTCACGTTGGTGAAATAGGGCCCTGCATATTTTTAAAGGGTGATACTGATATCAAAGGTGTTTACGTCGAAATGCCTGCATGTTTTAAGGTATTGGTAGCAATTAAATCGTCTATTAAATTAGCCTTCGTTTGATCCGTGTCGAAAGTGAAACCTTGTATTTTAATAAGATAATTTTATCAATACGAAAACATTTATTTCTATAACACAACATCAAACTACAGACTTAAATACCTCGTTATAGAATCCTACAACTCATACGTCTCACGAAAACCATCAATAAATTAACTTAATTGTTCTCAATACGCCCATAGACAATAGACTATCACGCTCAATAACGGCACAATAGCTACGCGCCTTCGCCTTTTGAAAAACAAATTACCCGTCAATTTGACAGTTAGCCATTTTTAAAAAGATTTAACACATCTCCCACGTCAAATGCCGTCAATAAATAAGATTCAGCGCAATTTTAGCTCTTAAGACATAAAGCATAGAGGTGAAGGTATTTTTTGGGGATGTTTTGTGTAAGTTGGCAATGATTCTGAGCATGAAGGTGAAAGTTTGATACGGTGGCTGATAGAAGAGTAATGGCGTAAGTGAGTTTGGGCACTTTCGTGCGGCCTTGCTGAGTTAAATACCAGAACAAACGGCCTTAATATGGAACATCCGTTTTGTTCGATTTCTGTATGATTGGGGTAAACATCGGGCGTACCTTTAACTTCATTTTATACTTTTTTAAAGACAAAATATGAAGGTGTTAGAGTTAGACCAAGGAAAGTCTGCAGAGATTTTGCTGCACACGCAGTGCTTGTTATTTATATGTTATAATTTCTACTTTGTCAGCTAAATGGACTCGGAAACAGAATTACTAGAGTTTTCTAGCATTTTAAATCAATTTCCCTGCACAGTTGACGTCAAAGCTATGTCACAGAATAAATTTTGTTTTTGCCGACATCATGCACAGAATAAATACCTAATAGTACTAGGTACAGAAGACTCACTCTCTAACAAAACGCGTCTGTTACGATCAGGACTGATATGGCCGCTAGGTGGCGACAGCGCCACGTGCGGATATTGACTAATAGCCACCAAAATTGGTGTGGAACGGATGTACTTTTAGCTACCTGTAGCAAAGCGACGAAATCGCGGAGTGAGCCACGCCTGGCTATGTCAAAGATACGTTTACTCTTTTGCTCCTTACTCGCTTGTACAGTCAACAACAGAGCTATGAATACAGGCAAAGTGTCAAAAATATGTATATAGTACTTTATTGCCTGTACATTAAGGTCGTGTATACATATTTTTGGCACTTTGCCTGTATTCATAGCTCTGTTGGTGACTGTATTAAGGCGACAAATGTAAACATATCCTTGACGTTGACTGTACAAAGGAACTTTCATCAATAATAGTATCGAAGCACGACTGTTTCATGGCTCCTCTACACGATGGGCCAACGCCGGCCACTCCAAGGGACTCAGCCATGCGGTAGAATGAGATAGCAATATCACTTGCTCCGGGATCTAACGCATAAATGCGTCATTTGGAGTGGCCGGCGTTGGCCCATCGTGTAGAGGAGCCATTACACTTTTAACTCGACTTTGACAGACAAATCACAGACAAAATGTTCTAAAATGCGTCCATTTTTGGGTTTGTTTATATTTTTGTAACAAGTACAGTCAGCAGCAAAAGTTGCTAAGCGGGCCGGGTGTTCAAAATGATCTTGACGGGACTATATTGTTAAGAGAATAAGAGCGTGTCAAGGTAATTTTTAACACCTCGCCCGCTTAGCAACTTCTGCTGCTGAATGTATCTTAGTGCTACCATCTGTAGTGTCTGTGACGTAAATCCTTCGAAAAATTAAAACAAACCAATAGCTATTTAGAGTATTTTAGAGTATGGTTTTTGTCCTATTACGACTTGTTTGTTTTTAACCATTTTACGCATAGGTAAGTCGTCAAAAGCTACATAATAACATACAAAGGAAAAACAAATTGCCCAATTAGGGCTACCTAAAGGTTTCTTTCTTGCTTTTAATTGACTGTGTTTTCAGTTATTTTATTCATGAGAACTATCATCATCTTGTCCAGTACGGCTACCATCAGTTTGGCATTGACATAAACGCCATCGTGAACGTAATTTACTTTCTATGCATCTCGCTCGTACTGACGTATTAGTGCGAAAGAGATATATAGAAAGTAAATTACGTTCACGATAGCGTTTATGTCAATGCCAAACTGATGGTGGACAGAAGAATACACTCTTACAGTGTCAACACTGAATTATTTCATATCTATAAAATTAAAGTAAGCATAGTCAAAGTTGGGAAGACCGTCTATCAGGTGAATTCGTCTACAACTACAACCTATAACATTCGTGTTTGTATATTGAAATAAAATATAAATTGTTTATTTTATTACCGATAAATATCCACTTGGATACAGTACCTACTGAGTTTACTGAACGTACAAACGATTGGGTTGAGTGGAGGAAACGAGGGGAGGCCTTTGCCCAGCGGTGGGACATTAAACTAGGTAAAGATAAAGATAAAAAATAGTAGGGATGTAACGATACCGATACCGATACGATATATCGGCCGATATAATCGGCAGACCGATATATCGGCATCGCCGATTTAAATTCAGCCGATGTTACAGTTTGAAAAGCGCGCAAAACGAATGACGCTGCTAATAATTTGAATACACTTTGTTTCCATAACAAATAACCCTCCTTTTGCGTTGACGTAGTCGGGTAAAAACTACCTAAAGTGAACTATAATTACTGATTTGGATTTACTTTTGCATTAATTGCTTGGTGGTTACCCCTAAATAAATGTTTTCTTTGATTTTGATTTGGCATTTTTCTTTATTAGTTTTACAGTTTTTCACACTTCACAAATTCGAGTGTCTATTAATACATATGTATGTTTTATGCATAATAAGTATATAATTCCTTATTTGTTATATCTATTAGCTAACTACTATGCCATTGATATCGGTATCTGTATCGGTATCGCCGATTATTTACTTGAAAAATCGGTATCGGTATCGTATCGGCAAAATCATGTATCGTTACATCCCTAAAAAATAGTTTATTCAAGTAGGCATATTACAATGCGCTTATGAACATGAACGTCAAATAAACCTTTACCGGCTCCAACCGTACACCTCTGCCCCGAGAAGATTTAAATCCCCCCTCAATTGGAGGAGGGTATCCCAATATGGGACCGGCAACAAACAAGGCTAACAAAAAAACAATAGGTTGCACTTTAAAAAAAATTAGGCACATGCAGTCAGCCAAGAAAGTGGTCTACCACTTTTCGACTCTATCATCTGATTTTCGACTCTATCATCTGATTGATAGAGTCGAAAAGTGGTCTATCAATCAGATGATAGAGTCGAAAAGTCGTAGACCACATTCTTGGTTGCCGTACACAATTTTTTTCAACAAAAATGCCGAATGTCTATGGTTGTTAGTACTTTTCCGCTCAAAAGGAAATGGAAGACATAAAAGTGCGGGAAGTACCCGGTATGGTTTCCATTTTACAGATTTATGAGATTACGCTAGCAACGCCCCCTTGTCTGCTCGCCTACATGAATTCAGATTAACGCTGAAAAATACAATTATTAACTACGGACTAAAATTGCCTGATGTTTTTGAAATAAGTTTTTGGCAAAAATTTCCTTTTTGGTACAAGCTTTTATCGCAGACTGTACTTTTTTTACGACAGAAAACAGCTAATACTCATCCAGACAATTCTAAAAACCCCTAACACAATTAGGTTGCGTTGTTTCATCACAGAGTTCCAATGGCCACCTCCTGTCTCCATCATCAGATCAGTTCGACAGTACCATATTATTGTATTGTCATCAGAACTACATACAGCTGCCACTTTTCATGACGCTACGATCCTTGGAAGATGGTTAAATTAGTTACCTTAGATTCCATTACATAGTTAGTTACATACCTAATAAAAGCTTGTTAAAAAAATACGAGGACCATTTTAAACAAATCTACCTAGTGTCACAGTATCTCATAAGTTAGTGTTAAGTTTATTGCTATATAGGTACCCTTACAGGGTTCATGTGGAACTGTACTATGTAGTAGTTTTTAAGAACTGTATACTAATATGAGTGCAATAAACAATTCTGATTCTGAGTAAGCTCAATAGGGCTTTGTTGTGGGTAGTAGACGACAATATACCACGTGTCCCAAAATTCAACTATAAGCTGGCACCAGAAGATGGACCTGCTACTCCACTACTCGAGGAAAAAAAATAAAAAAATATATATCTCAAGAAAAAAATATCTCAATTTATTATGGAATTACAAAAAAAATGAAAATCGACACCCCTAGTAGTATTTTTAACGATGTCTACAATTTTTATATTTTTTTTATTTTTTTTTCCTTAAGTAGTAATGAGCAGGTCCATCTTATCGTTGAATTTTGGGACACGTTGTATATGTATAGTAAATATAGGTAAGTATTTGTGTTTTTGTAATTTTGGTATAAATTAAAAAACGTCAAAATTTGTAACAATTACAAAAACATCGAAGATAGCAATACCCAAGAACGTCGGATAAAATTTTTATTCGACCCCTGTGTTTACGCTTGATCGCATTGATCGACTCGGATCGCTCGATTCATATGCCCTTGCGCACCCCAAGTGGATCCTATTTACACAATGCACCGGACACACGTGTTCGTTCGGAAGCCGGCTAACAGCACACGTGCTTGTATGGACAATCACTTCTCGTAGGTATAGGAAAAAAGAAATTACAAAAAACTTTACACAAACATTTTTGGAATATTTTTTAACTAAAATAGGAACTTATAGATATGTATTTAGCTTTGTTTATAGGTAGTTAGCTGTCAAGAAATTATGTTAATACGAAGAAAATTCACTGTCCGTGCTAGAAATAGCATGAAGAAGAAATTCCTAAAGTAATTCAAGCATTTTTTGCAAATAAGTATAGGCAAACAATAAGATCAGCTGATCAATTAGCCGATCGAAGTTCGCTGTCTACTAGACTAAGTAGGTATGTTTATTTACTAGTTTTCTTCCGGAGTAAATTGACAGTTAAATAAATAAATAAATAAAAATATAAATGCCTTTTATTTGACAGTTGACAGTTAACGGCGTGTATTTTACGAGATTACTAGTACAGTCAACGGTAAAAATATGGGTGTAGACAACTTACTCAAAAATATGTCCCATAGTTCTTAATTCACTGACATAAGAGTTATGGGACATATTTTTGAAATGATTTGTACACCCATATTTTTACCGTTGACTGTACTTACATATTACTAAGGCATTGTTACTAACCACTTTTTATGGGCCACAGGCAAAGGAATAGGGTACATCGCCAATTATTAGCCAGTTTTCAATTACTGGCCACCTATACTAAAATGAATTCTGTGTATAGGTGAATAGAACTCATTTTTGTAAGAGGCGGCCAGTTATTGAACGAGTGGGTTGTGGATAAATTTCAGTTACTGGCCATTTTCCTTATACTGAAAATGAGTTTTATTTATCTGTAAATAGAATTCATTTTTGGAATAGGTGGCCAGTAATTGAAAACTGGCTAATAATTGGATTTTCGTACCTTATATACTAAAATGAACTTTGTTCACCTATAAATAGAAATCAAATTAAGTGGCCAGTAATTGGGGTGTGGCTAGTAATTGGCGATGTACCCTATTTAATTTAATTTAAATTACCATGTTACAGACGTCATTTTACGAATAGGCATCGTTAGTTTAGGTAAGTTCGCAAAAATAGGAAAATCACTACATACATAAACGTATATAGTTATGTGCATATATGTATAAAGCCGAAGAGTACTCATCAGCACATGTTCTATCAATAATCGCCACGTGAGTCTCGTGACGTGATATCCGTGATACACGGGATTAGTTTTTAACTTTTTATCAACAAATTTATCGCGAGCAAAAGCTCGTAAATATCGTAATGTATGTAGTAATAATCGTATAAAAATCGTAAATGTATGTAGTAATATATGTATGTGTGCATATATGAAGCCCAAGGGTGTTCATGTTCAACTGCACACGCTCTATCAATAATCCCCACGTGAGTCTCGTGACGTGACATCCCAAGCCGTGACCGCTGAACTACAGGGTCAGACAGCTGATATCGATTCCGCAGATCACACTCCAATCTCGTCAGAATGACGTCGGCCCAGACATCCCTACTCCCACTCCTCTCCCCTCCCTCTCCCCCCCTCTCGCCACGAGAAGGACAAGGAGAGGCGAGTCCCACACACCGTGCGTAAATGCATTCCCAATCCATCAAAAAAAAAAAAGTGACGTGAGTCTGGTGACGTGACATCTCAGGTCTTGACAGCTGAACCTCAAGGTCAGACAGCTGATATCGATTCCACAGATCACACTCCAATCTCGTAGAATAACGTTGGCCCAGTGTGCTTAGTATAATAATTTAGAAACCCGACTGAATCTTGATTTCTAGGCTAAACGAAAGGTTAGGCTTTAGGCTAAACGGGTTAATTGTTCAAAATAATCATAATGTTATTATTTTCTAACGAAAGTTGTGTTTTGAAGACTTTAGCTACTTTACCTGCTGACTGTACCTCATAGTTAAAATTGTATAAGTACCAACCTCTACTACTCTACTTAAAACTGTTAGAAAAAGACGGATACTGCCGTATTCGAACTTCAAGATATTCACTAGAGACGACACGTACTAGATCCATTCTAGATACGTTATAGTTTAGATATCAACTAGTTCTCTTTTGCAGCGCAATTCGGACAACCAATGTCACTTTTACGTTAGATAGAGTAAGATATCTACCTCTTCTTCTTCCTCGCGTTATCCCGCAAGAGTAAGAGTAAGATATCTACCTATTAGATGTGAATTAGATCTCTAAGTCATATCCTGTGGAAATCGTTCATGAGTATCTCCAGAATCGCGCAAATGTCAAGTTTGACAGGTTAGATCTTGAACATATAGTTATCGTATCTTGGTGATGTCTAAAAGATGTCTAATGGATGTCTATTTCAAAATCCGAATCGGGCCCATAGTTTATCTCGCGGGCGAAATACTACCGCGCCATCGCCACTCCTGTGCTACGCCCTGCGCCTACATGTAGATACCTAATTGGACCTACCGATATATGCATCAAAAGCTTTCAAATAAAAAATATTAAAACTAAACGAGAATCGTGACTTTCAAATACGAGTATGGATCACAATTTCACTTCACTAAACAAATACATTAAGACAAAAATACGGGGTCAGTCTATTTAATGATAGACAGGCGGCTATTATTCAATATTATTGCAACGATTGCAAACGTTAGAATAAAATAACAGTAAGGTAACATTTTCACCATTATCGTGAACCAACGCGAATGTAACCGGGTCAGGTTGTGTGCCAGAGACGAGTTCATATTGAGACTGGCTAATCGCAATGTTACAATCTTCCCGGAATTAAGAGTTTGTAATATGGCGTCATTTGAGTTAAGGTCTCGTACAATTCTTAATTAAAGGAAATTGGAAACATCATCATAAGAGCGCGGCGCGCTCAATCTTTCTTCCGTGACCATAATGCATTGATTTTTCTTATTTAGTTGATACATCTTTTCAAAACACAAAAAACAATACAATTTATACAGTAGATACCTACTCAATAGGTTTTTGTACAACCTTCCGTCGACTATTTTTACTAATACAATTTTTTAATTAGTTTTTCCATAATGAAAATCTTTCCATACTATTTTTGCTCATTTAAGGTGAATATTTCCCAGCTTATTGGAGAAAAGAAAATAATAATATAACTAAGACCGTATCAAACCATTCAAACAACCACATATTTTATTTCTTCTTCTTCGCGTTATCCCGGCATTTTTGCCACGGCTCACATAGGAGCCTGGGGTCCGCTTGACAACTAATCCCATGATTTGACGTAGGCACTAGTTTTTACGCAAGCGACTGCCATCTGACCTTCCAACCCAGAGGGGAAACTAGGCCTTATTGGGATTAGTCCGGTTTCCTCACGATGTTTTCCTTCACCGAAAAGCGACTAGTAAATATCAAATGATATTTCGTACATAAGTTCCGAAAAACTCATTGGTACGAGCCGGGGTTCGAACCCGCGACCTCCGGATTGCAAGTCGCACGCTCTTACCGCTAGGCCACCAGCGCTTCACAACCACATATTTTATCTCGAAATAAAACAACACAAGATATTTCTCAAAATTGGATTTGTTCTCCTTAGTAATTGCGTACGTTCTGTTTACTTTAGAATGCATTTAGACTAAACTTAGTTGCGTCAGCGCAATTGTATATAGTAACTAGCAGTCCTAATTATTCACTGGTCTCTCTTTATACCTAGTTTAACTTAACAATCGCAGTAATAGCGAAATTGAGCAAGCCATTGCTCCAAGTAATGGAGATGTAACGTTATGCAGACCATTTGTTTTAATGACAGCATCCATGCTTAAGATCATTAACTTCTCGTTCAATTGTACATGTAAACGGGGAAATATTTGCATTTACATATGGGTACCGCTATTATAGTTATGGGACATACACATTTTATAGTAGGTAAGCTCAATCTGGACGACTTGGACGCATTAACCCCAAATGGTGGGAAAATGCCGATGACAGGGTCGAGGGCATAGACCTAGTATTAGGTACATAGATGAGCTATACGCGTGCCTCCGCGAGGGACAAAGCATACGCAAAGCGACAATATTAAAAACACGTTTTAACATTCCTGACAACATACCAAAAACAATCTACGTAATTCGGTCGGGTTATTTGTTGCCCACCATAAACCATACTAAAAGCCCCATTTAGACGGTTCAAGAACTTGCATGCAATATTTGATACATTGCTAACTACAGACTACAATGAATTCAGTCGATCGACCAAATACCGCAAGGTAACGAAAATCGCATGCAAGTTCTTGAACCGTCTAAATGGGGCTTAAATTTAGGTGGGGAACAAACAAAAAGTGAGACTGTGACAAGGACAAGCAGTAATACCGCTTTCTCTGCTACTCCTACTGAGATTTCCATAAGTGCATCTCGTTCGGTCGTTTGGCCCCTCCCCCCGTGTCATATCTATATTATTGTACCTACGAAACCTGACACCAAAGTAGGCTAAAAAAAAAGGTCAGTCTGGCTAATTCCTTCATACGGTCTAAATATTCCGTCCATTGCACTAGCGTTTTTCTCGAACAACGAACAAAATTGATAATTTCATCGACGAAGCAGCGGTTGCTTTTAGTTTCAGCAATCAAAAGCAAATGGTTTTTTTTTCTACGATTGAAAATCTAAGAAATATTTGCTCGTTGACGGAATAGCCCCTATGAGGGTATTAGCCACATTGACAGACGAAAGTGAACAACCGCGCGAAACGAAACGTAAGTAGTCCCTAGTTTTTTTATATTACGTTGGAAATGTGATTTCTAGGTAACTCCGGAGAATATATGTAAAGTTTCGGTCTGAAACTTGGTTCGCCGGTACCTACCTATACCTAAATCGTTTATTAAGGCGGTTATGTCCTTATGTCAGCAGATTTTTGAACTAGGTATACATTTTCTTTTCCAAAAGTTAGGTTACAATTTTTAAAACATAATTAATTGCTCCATAAAACGAAATTTCGTCAAACTGAATGTAAGAAAATGGAATAAGTTCATAATAAAGTATCATCGCAACGCAAGCAATAAGCAATAAATAATACCTAATAGATTGGGTAAGATATTGCAGCCTCAGCGGTAATGTAATGGAAAGATGTTACTTTACTTATTGTTCCAATGTTTTAATGTACCAATATCATATTGAATGTATTTGCGAAACGCATTATGATATGATATGAGTGATTTATTGTACAGTCCGTCCATATTTTATGATTTATGGAAATGTGACTTTACTTAGTATTTCTTAGCTTCTAAATGTTATGACGTAGGACGTCCACCCACAAGATGGACGGACGACCTTGTTAAAGCCGCCGGAAGACGCTGGATGCGGGTGGCTTCCAACCGGTACGAATGGAGGTCCAAGGGGGAGGCCTATGTTCAGCAGTGGACGTCTTATGGCTGAGATGATGATGATGAAATGTTATGAATAATGATTTTTTTGATATCTTTCTACTTTGGCATTGGATATTTAAGTAAGAAAACTGAATTCGATGTTTTTATGTCGTAGTCGTATGCATCAGTATGTAGAAAGAGCCTAGGCGAGTATCTTGGTCTCAATCCTGTATTTTGTGTGTCACATTTCTGTATAGAACTGAGTGTAAAGCAATAAAAAAGGAAAAAAAAAAACAACTATTTTTTTTTTTTAATTATGAATGGGCTTACTCATGGCCACAGACTAGCCGAGGCGTAGACGTGGCCTACGATGGAGCGAGCTCGCCCAGAAGGTGCCTGTTCACTCTTGATTTGAAGGTTGCCGGGTTATAAGAACACGGAAATATAGACGCCGGCAAGGAATTCCATTCCTTGGCAGTGCGCATAAGGAAAGTAGAAGCAAAGCGCTTCGTGCGAATTGGTGGAATATCTACCAAGTAAGGATGGAAACCGGCCGTGCGTCTAAAAGTCCGATGGTAGAATGGGGACGGTGGAATAAGCTCGTGTAGCTCTTGGGCACACTCCCCGAAGTGCAACCTGTAGAATACCGACAGGCTGGCGACTTTCCGCCGATGGGCCAAAGACTGAAGCTTAGCCGTTAGCTTCTTGTCGCCAATCATCCTCCTGGCTCTGCGCTCCACTGAGTCCAAAGCGGCGAGTTGGTATTTAGCTGAGCCATCCCACAGGTGGCTGCAATACTCCATACACGACCGGACTTGAGCTTTGTAAAGTGTTAGAAGCTGTCAACTAGAGTTTAAGCAGGCATTCGGAATCAAGGCTGGAATCGGCTCATAAGTACTAAATGATACCGATAACTTGATAAGTGATACGGATTATTTAGTAAGTAGCAACCGTATTTTTTTTCTTCTGTTTGTTAGTTTTATGTGTATTATTTTAGGTAGTTTTATTTTTTGTATAAATATCTATTGTTGTGATTTATTATAAGTGGAATAAACTGTATTTGCATGCATGCAACTGTGCTTACTTATAGCAAATAAAATCTTATTGATTGACAACTGTATCTTAGCTATTGCAACCAAGAACGAGATCAGAAAAAGTAACCCTTTTTCATGCTCTTAAGTACAAAAAGTTTTAGGTAGGTAAATATTATAATTCTGACTATATAATCAGTCAATTGCTTACACAAGGTAAGGATTATATATGTTCTGATTGTTCTGTGTTTGTTGACCAACGGCAAAGCATTAATTATGTGCAATATAATAAAAAGCTTCGCACAATACGCTCATCAAGATACAGGTAGCAATCATCAGATAGGTTTATTTATTTATTTATTTAATTATTTATTATACTAGAAGTTACAACTTTATTGTTACATACAATGCTCCACAAAACTACATTTAGTTTGACTGTGGAGTCTCAGTATACTATAATACTATACTTAATTAACTTTAAAAATTAGAATAGGTTTACATTCGTAGTTGAAATAGGTAGGTATATCATGAATACACTATAGGGTAACACATCCCCTATAGAGTATTCAGGAGATACCTTTTTAGACTGATTTTAAATCTATTTATTTTGGGCTCTTTTACTATATCCGTGGGCAAACATGTCTATTGGATCAATAATTGACCTACTTACATACATGTTGCTTAATTTAATACGTACTACTAATTTATTTTAACCGACTTGGATGATTATTTTAAAATAGTGTTTATCGACGAAAAATGTCCACCGATTGCCTGCTTTATTAAATTTTAGTGACAAAATTCATAAGGAACAGAGCTGTTTTTTGAGGCACATGCGTATACTTAACTATTTTATATTTTTGGCAAGACATTAAGCTTTTGATAAAAAAAATGTAACATTCGGCGATGCGAAAAAAGTTCAAAAACACGTAGATATTCTTTAACATTTGCTTTGCTTGGGATTTTAAGCAACTTATGATTATAATTTTATGAAAATTATTATAGTAGGTAATAAGTAGGTGAATATTCACTTATCATTTCGTATATTAAATTTATTTTTGTCTTTATCCATTTTATCTAACTCTAATAAAGAGTAGAAATTCGATATTTCCTCCACATCAGTTCTCCTATCACTATTATCCATGCCACAGACAAGTTGCTATATCAAATTAAACTTTATTTCAAGGACTTTTAGGTTGATTCTCGACAGTCAACGATTTAAATACGGGTTCGACTAATATAAAAGAGCGGATGTTGCTATTGAAAGTGGATTAACTTCCTGCATACGATTATGTATGCATATTCATAATTTTGATATCGACATATGGAGGAACTTGCATTTGTATGTATGTATAAACTCTTAATTGTACAAAACACAAATCACAAATTTATTCTATAGTTCGTTTTTTTAGCATTAGAAAGAACTTCGCAGAAGTAAGCTTGTGGTTCCAAATCCGGCGCTTATAGCGGTAATAATTTGAAGTAAATTATATGTATTGACCGTGCTACATTAGATAATTCAATAATTATTAACAATTAAAGAGCCTGGTAGAAACTGCACGCTTGCTTCTGTGGAGTTCTTTCTAATGCTAAAAAAAACGAACTATAGTACTGTCTATCATTCATATAGGTAATATGTGTCGCTAAACTTCAAACTCGAAATCTATTCAACCCACTCAAAAATTATCTACCGTATTACCTTTTCTTAATACCAAAATCGCATAATCTGACAGATGGATTTACCCGACTTTGAAGTTAAATATGATGTCAACTTTACTAAAAATATAATTAATTAATCCAAAACTAATAAATTTTGAGTTATTAGCCTTCGGTGGCGTGGTGATATCTAATAGGCAAAATTACAGTCACTCCTCATTTAAAGGAAACCTATAGTTATGCAAACTGTCGTCTGTCATCTGCCGTTGCGTTGCGTGGATAACTTTTTATATCGCCTCGTCTGCAACCGTAGTATGAATGATAAAATCGAAGAAAACTGTAATTTAGACAACAAAATTGTCACCATTCCTCGTGATAACTACGACCGTGCTAGGCCCGCTAATCATCATATTTTTTTTATTATTATTATAGGACATTTTTACACAAATTGACTAAGCCCCACGGTAAGCTCAAGAAGGCTTGTGTTGTGGGTACTCAGACAACGATATATGTAATATATAAATACTTAAATACATAGAAAACAACCGTGACTCAGGAACAAATATCTGTATCATCATACAAATAAATGCCCTTACCAGGATTCGAACCCGGGACCATCGGCTTCATAGGCAGGGTCACTACCCACTAGGCCAGACCGATCGTCAAAAAGAAATATAATTTGATAACTTCTCAATAAATATCTTTGATTCTCACCGGCTTTCCGCAGACAAACATATTATGCCATTATCATCTCGCTTATCGTATCGAGCATCGATTATAGAAATAAAATCGTGTCCGAGGTTACGTAACATGGAACGTTACGTTACAGATCTCGTTGACAGACTCAGAATCACGAGCTCTTTCGATCCTAATGGGATAAAAAAAATGTCCCAGAGTTTTTATCATACACTTTGTATGGCGGTAACAATAAGGGGTCATCCATTAATTACGTCACACCAATTTCTAGGTTTTTTGACCCCTCCCCCCTAGTCACACTTGGTCACATTTGGCAAACCCCTCCCCCCCTAGTGTGACGTCACATTTTTTCTACGAAATCGCCAAATCGAATTAAGTAAGTACCTAAGTATTATTAATATTTTATCAAAATATTTTTGACGATATAAATATTAGTAATTTTATAACCCAAAACTGCTTAGGAAAGAAAATTAAACGATTAAAAACTATTTTCGTTTTAAAAACTTGTTATTTAAATGTACAGCGAACTAAATAATTTAAATAAATTTTCGGTTAGGTACTGATGAAGTTAAAGTGACGTCACAAAGTTTGTGTCTCCCCCCTCCCCCATGTCACAATGTCACATTTTCTTGACCCCCTCCCTCCCCCTAAACGTGTGACGTAATTAATGGATGACCCCTAAGGAAAGTTCGAAAAATTAATGAAAATCTTAGGACACTTTTTTCTCTTATAAGGATGAAAAGGGCTCTCGATCCTGACTAGAAATAACACAAAGGTGGCAAAAAATAAAAGAAACGCTATAACGGACACATTATGTCATTATCATCTCGCTTATCGTATCGACAATCGATAGTAATAGAATCGTGTCCGACGTTACGTAAAATGGAACGTTACCGATCTCGTTGACAGCGCAACTGCGTGCAATACTTTACTACAATCTGAACATCTATTTAGGTATTATATTGATATTGTTACGTTTATATTATACGCAATGAGACTGATAATATCAATACGGAAATATTTTTCTCTAAAGATCATCAGTCAAATGACCGTACGATCAAATGGGGTTGGCAACTGTCAAAGGTTTGCATAGATGGCGCCATCGTACTTTGCCCCTTTTTCTATGAGATTTCAGATTTGGCTTAAAGGGCTGGCATCCAGCACATAAAACTCTATTAAAAACACAAATATGACACAATGCTGGGATTGACAGGGCAGTTAAAATTTGGTACACATATGTAAATTAGTGACCCAAATATGGACATGCTTTCTTTATAATTTTAAAATACATAGGTTCGAAGTCATTTAAGAAAATAACCATAATATGACCATTCCCCCCTTTATCTCCGGAACTACTGGGTCTAAAATTTTGAAAAAAATACACAAAATAGTTCTTTACCTACCTATAGAAAACCTATTAGAAATGTGCAGTCAAGCGTGAGTCGAACTTATGTACGGAACCCTAGAAACGCGAGCTCGAGTCGCACTTGGCCGGTTTTTTTTTAGCTTTCGTCTACTATCAAGTAGGAGTGTGATGGTAAGTAGGGTATTTGCGGGTCGGCATATCAAGTTCTCTTCAACATGAGATTCGCGTTCAACATCTTTCTGTACAGTCGCCATCATATATATCGGAGCGGCCAAGGTGTTCACAATATCTGAACACGCACTCTAACGCCCTGACAATTAGGGAATGCAAATCGGTTATTTTTTGTATGGAAATAATCGGTTTTTAACCGAAACCGCGGTTATTTCCGTACAAAAAATAACCGATTTGCATTCCTTACTGACAATAGACGCATGCTCAGATATTTGTGAGCACCTTGGCCGCTCCGATATATATGATGGCGACTGTACATGTACAATGTTTAATTTAAGGGTCCGCCCGCATCCTGAGAGTGACAAGGGTCTATGTCGGGTGACAAATGATAATATAAATTATATCACTAAGATTATGTTAAAAAGTGACATGGAGATTTTTAGCGTTCCGCAGTCCGCGACTTAGCGCAGACTACACACAATTCCTAGCGTGTAGACCAGGCGGCCTAGCCAAGGTGACGATCGCTTGCGTTTCGCCATCGAATCGATTTGCGTCTCTCAAGAATTGTCGGCTTTCACGAAGTTCGCTAATTTGCCAACGTTCGCTAACTTTACGATGTTAGCTCTTTAAATGTCACGTTGTGGTTTAGTAAAATGAGAATATACACACACCGTGCGAAATACTGCATGGGTAGGGCACTTTAGTTGACACTATTCCTATTGTTTTCAAAAAAGTTTTGTAAAAGCAGTGGTGGCCGAGTGGATATGTATGACGTCTGACTTTAAATCCGGAGGTCGCGGGTCAAATCCTAGCTCGTACCAATGAGTTTTTCCGAACTTATGTACGAAATATTATTTGATATTTACCACTAGCTTTTCGGTGAAGGAAAAATATAGTGAGGAAACCTGCATACATCTGCGAAGAAATTCAAAGGTGTATGTGAAGTCCCCAATCCGCATTGGGCTAGCGTGGGGACTATAGCCCACAAGCCCTCTCGCGCATGAGAGGAGGCCTGTGCTCAGCAGTGGGACGTATATAAGGCTGAAATGATGATGATGATGATGATGATTTCTATTGTTTTCGCTTAATGACGGTTTCAAGTGAAATCGGAAAACTGAATGAAACGAACTGATGAATATTCAATGATGGATCGGGGTGAATTATTTTCTAGCTATTTCTTCAAGGTCATCATCTTCCTAGCGCTGTCACGGCTTTTTGCCACGGTTCATGGGAGCCTGAGGTCCGCTTGGTAACTGATCCCATTTGGCGTAGACACTAGTTTTTACAAAAGCGACTGCCATCTGACCTTCCTAACCCAACGAGGGAACTAGGCCTTATTTAATCCTCACAATATTTTCGTTCACCTAAAAGCGACTAGTAAATATCAAATCATATTTCGTACATAAGTTATAAAAAACTCATTGGTACAGTCACCTGCAATAATATGTTACACAACGAAGGCCGCAGAAATATCTGACACAATCTTATTTGTAGAGCCCTAACGCTACGTCTTACGTAGGCGAACAACGCGCGAACGCGGCGCGGCGCGGCGCGGCGAAAGCGGCCGCCGCCGCGCCGCGCCGCGCCGCGCCGCCTGACATTCGCGTGCAAATCGCGCCGCACCGCGTTCGCAACGAGATCGCTTACGTAGGACACTTCTATGGGCATCAAAGGATTGATTTCGCCGCGCCGCGCCGCGCCGCGTTCGCGCGTTGTTCGCCTACGTAAGACGTAGCGTAAGAGTGTGTCACATATTTTTGCGGCCTTCGAATAGTAACATATTATTGCAGGTGACTGTACAAACAGCAACACTCTTCACTGTCCATCGGTGAACCTTATTACAAAAGGCATAAGGTCCACCGATGGACAGTTAACAGTGTGGGCGATGGTACGAGCCGGGGTTTGAATCCGCTACCTCCTAAAGTAACTAAACTAAAATCCAATCCCTTCCCTGTCACTCCCATTAACTTTCTACAGGCTATACATGTCGTTCATAATCAACTATACATGGTGTTCTCAACCGGTATACATGGTGTTACGCGCCGTGACGCAACGCGCATGCGCACATGAGATCATAACGCGCATATTAATTGCGAAGTGAAAGTGCACAGTAAAACAATTGCTACCGGATTTAGAGTACCCTTATATTAGCCTACTTTGAAATGGTTCTTATTATGACTGTGGTTTTGGTGTGTTACGTATGGCAACCTTTTATGGGATAAGATTTTTTTTATTTTGGGTTTCCGGCAATAAATATAATGTTAATACGTTGTTTAAGTCAGAGTAGAATGTTTAATAATAAGATAATTTGGCTGTTAGACTGTACTGGCTATTAGATTCTACTGTAGGCACAGTCAGCGTTTTATAAAGATTATAAATATGGCGATGGCCAAATAAGATTGGAACACATTCTTATATTTCTAAAGTGACAAATTGTGTGTTATAACATGGTAATTTTGGCTGTCACTGTTATCTGATGCTGACTGTCCTTAACACATTAAAAGCCGATACAGACGGACTGCAACTTTTATAGGAACTGCTCGCTGCTGTTGGCGTGCATACAAATTGCAGTCGTGTTGCAGTTCGTCTATATATTGGCCATTTTAATCATTAAGCTTAGTTATTAAAATATTACATAAAATATTAAATATTGTTTCGTTTGTTTACAGGATATGGGTCCATCAGGGGTATGTTTTTTCACGATTCAGTATTATTTATATATAGTTCTCTAAAAATATCAGGAGAGTGTATTCACTTGCATTCATTTCTGAAGCATTGTTACATTTGTTAGGTACCGCTTCCAAAATAGGTAACTACAATCCTGTACCTCCATAAAAGTACAAAAACCTATGGTACGGTACGATGTATGACATGATATCTGTACTACATTCCCTAGGGGCCTAGGCCCTCGCTAGCCACGATGTCAATGTACTTACACTGACAAACGCCAAATCGCCAAAAGGGATAACAGTTGCTACGAAAAGTCAATTGACTATTTCCATACATTAAGGCCCCAGTACACAGTGGTGACGGATGGGCCATGCCACACCCTGGTCATTGTGTACAGGGGGCTATGGTACGATACGAGTATGCAATGGCGGACGACTGCCGTCAGTTGTCAGCCGTGGTGAGCAATCGGGGAGTTGTCGGTTTTTTGGCACACTTCAAAGGAATCGTGGCGTACCGTGGCCTGTGGTGTTCACACAGTCGCCATTGATTGTTTAGTTTCTTGAATTTTTGACCGGTTGATTAAATGTTAATAGCCCAAAATGTCACTAATATGGAGCAATGAAGAGACTTATCAGTTTATTATAGATTTATATCAATCAGAGCCTGCAATTTTGATTTTGATTTTTGTTTTTTTTTGATGCACCATTGTGTGAACACCTACGTGATATAGGCCTACTGTTGCACAATGCAAAGCATGGCTTGGCATGGACCATCCTTGACCACTGTGTACTGGAGCCTTTACAGTTTCGATTGACGTTTTTATCAACGTTTGTCGCCTTGGCTAGGCCCCCTGTAGGCATGTTCCTTCACAAAAGCCTTGTATGCTGCATGGTATAAAGTCTGTGCTACATTCCCGGTAGGGACAGAAACGTTTAGTTGGTTACATAGTAGACCAGGCTTAGTTCCGAAATACAATCCTAACACCGTCACTCAAGACTTCTTAATACTAGTCTACTCCTTTTTGAACCTTAACTACATAAACTTTCGGTTGTAACTCGCTTACATTCTACAATCTCATTAGTTAGGGCTGAGAAAAAAAAACTTTTTTGTACCTTATACATATGGCTTTATGGTTGAATTTCGAATGTATCGGTAGGCCCGAGATGTGGATTACATTTCTGTCTCCTGGCACCTTTCTGTTACAAAGTGGAATTGTTTACGTAACGCTAGGAAACGGTCCCGCTGCACGCTGCAACTGACTGCAGATGCAGGTAGATTACGGAGAGAACGGACGCGGACGTAGGCAGAATGTGATAGTGCCTCAGAGAGGACATTTTTTTTTTAAATTAAGCATTTGTCCACAATCTCGCCTGATGGTAACTGCCGATGGAGTGTAGGATGGAGCGTGCTTACCTAATAGATGCATATTAAATATTGATTTAAAAAGATCATAATAGTTATAGTGGTCTGGGAATAGATTTGTAGGAAGTAAGGTTATTTGGAATTATTTTTGCATTAGGATTTTTATATTTATATACTTTTTCACCTCCGCCAATGACAACTCATACTGATTCTTCCGCGACAAATATTATAATCAGAATATTTTGTTTATAATTACATTGTAAATCTATAAGTACTTATTACAGGTTTTTCGACCCAGTTAATAAAATCCCTGGAAGTTATTTTATCCGTGCTAATAATTTTAAGACATACCTGGCATAATTCCGCAGCATATATATAGCGCAGCGAGAGCCGAATGGTACCAGGAAAAACCATCCAAGATTCCAAGATGAGATGCCCTCGTTAGCTCTGCCAAGAAAAGGGAGGAAGATAAATTAGGAACAGCATATCGACGCTTAAGAATCAATACTGTCTAACTAACATTTTTGCCGTTTTTTACCTTTTAATGCAGTTAGGTGCAGAAAAAAATAACGAATAGCATGCCATAATTGTCTAAATTTTAAATTATTTGTTACTTAGACAGTATTGATTCTTAAGCGCCGATATACAATACAAATACATAAGTACCTAGCACTAAACCGAGTAAAGAAACATCAAACAAGAGCTTAGAATATTCAAGCAAATAGGCATGATTCTTCCCTAAACTACTTACATTCTAAATATGTACAATATACCTATTTATATTGTTATTTGGTCATATAAGTATGTTACATTCATAAAAATACAAATATATAAAAAGCAATCAACAATCATTAGTTTAATGGTGGAAACATAAATGTACATATAGGTAGGCACTTCAGATTTAAAAAAAAACTTCTATGGCTTGACTGGCTCCGGAAATCTAGACGTGAGGCTAAGACACTATACTTACCCAAAGGTATTATTATTTATTAGTGTTTTCAGAAAATATAATTTTACCGAACCACTATGCTGCCAACGCAAAAAAAAACCTAAAAATACTTCATTTATAGTATGTGAGTACAATGAAATGAGGAAAAAACTACTGTCCTTAATTTATCTACAGATCATCCTATTGTCAGTCAGAGCTCGCGTAGGCAGAAACCCCGTCTACATCGCTAATCTACACAACTGCGCGCTCAGTAGTCGCTCAACTATGGCCGCGACCGCACGCCCGCGTAGTGTTGTGTAGTGTTGTGACTGTTGTGTAGTGTTGTGCCTGTCGCTAGTGTTGTGATCATGGCTAACCTCACGCTGCAGTACTTGGATGAGTTGTCGTATGTGCTCAACAGCCGGAGACATTTGTCTCAGCAGACTAGGGCTTCGTCTGTTGGTGATCTTCTGAATGCTGAGGAAGAGAGATATTCACCGGTAAATTGATGGATGCTTTTAATTTTTTTTAAGCCCATAACAAAGAATAGGTAGTCGTACGGCCGAAACTATTTATTTGTGACGTCCCACAAGAAAAGGTACCTTATGGCGGTTGGCGCTTACGCTATTATTAACGCCGCTCCAATATTATTGCGGCGCTATGCGACGTAAGCGCCTGCCGCCATAAGGTACCTTTTGGCGTGGAACGTCACATTTAATGACCCATTTCGTACCTTATTGTCACAGTGAAAATAAATATGAAAATCACTAGAGTTAGGCCAAAAAAAGTCTGCAGCGATTTTGATAGCCCACGCAGTACAATTGTTATTTATACGTCATAATTTTATAAATGATTGATGTTTAAAATAACACTTGGTGGGTTGCTGCGTGGGCTATCAAAATCGCTGCAGACTTTTCTTGGTCTAACTCTAGAAGTCTGTGACAAGTTACAAAATGGGTCATAACTTAAAATTTAAATTGCTGTTAAATAATAAAAATGTTTATAACGATAATGTTTACAGTGTTGCCAACTTGGCATAAATGATGCCAGATCTTGCATATTTTCACTCGCTTTGGCACCAAAATTTTCCATTTAGCATCTGGCATATTTTTTAGCATAATTTAGTCTAAGCCAAGTTTGCACCAACTTGGCAGCAACAATATGCGCCATCGCCTTATGTGGTTCATATTTTCATATGAATTTTGACTTTTGTGGACGGATGGACGTCAACGGACTATATAAAGTTGGTCAAGCAGATCTTGTCAGTAGAAAAAGGCGGTAAATTTGAAAAATTTATGTGTTTTAAGTGTCTAATTTCAAGTGATATTTTAGCATTTTTTATTCTAGCATAGGTGTGTCAAAAATATTTGGCATAATTTTGGCATAATCTAGACATTAGTCTAACATTTTTTCAAAATTCGAGTGGGCAACACTGAATGTTTATTGTTTACAAAGCCATGTGTTTTGGTAAACACTAAACATACGTCAAGTATCCGTAAAAATCCTATTGTCAGCAGTCCATAAGCGTGATAATGTATCTTTTGCTTGAAAGCTATATAGTCAGCAGCAGAAGTTGTTAAACGGGCGAGGTGTTCAAAATTACCACACGCTCTTATTCTCTTAACAATAAAGTCGCGTCAGGATCATTTTGAACACATGGCCCGCTTAGCAACTTCTGCTGCTGACTGTACCTACTGAAAAAACGGCACGTATTCGCGAATATTTATGGACTAATTTTATTTATAAAAGCATAGCGACCTTCGGTTATTTTAATGAAGCAAGACTTGCATGCATTCATGTTTTTATTTACTTCGACGTTTCGAAGGCGTCGTTACGTTTGAAGCAAAAATAGTAGTGATGTACCGACTATTGATTTGGCCGACTAGCCGACTAATCGGCCCTCGAATGGCCGATTAGTCGGCCGACTAGTCGGCTAGTCGGCCAGATCATTAGTTTTGTATAAGTTCAGGTGAAAAACAATAGTTTTGCTCTTTTGGTTGCGCTTTTCATATATTAGCTTGGCTAAAAGTTGTTCTCTACAGGTTCAAAGACCGATCACAAGAATCCTCGTTCAATTTCTGTCTTTCTTTTATTTTGCGATCCTGAGCAGACCGTCAGTATGTACAACTTGTAGGAGGTATTTCCAAGGCCCTATTTCTCGTACAATCGTAGTCGCCAGTTAAGAACCTATCCCCTGTGGTCAGCGTCTTTACGAGCAACGTGCCCTGTTTATAAGTCTCTAAATTTTGCAATAACATTAATAGTTCCCTATGGCTCCACCATTAAAAAAAAAATGAATTATAATAAAATACTTTAAGTATAGAAATTTGCAATGAAATTACACGAGAATCAGTTGAGATCGACCTGTAGAGGAATACACCAGCCCACCACCATACGATAACGATCAAACAGTCAATTATATGAACAAAAGTTTCCACCCCCTGAATATGTATTTTGGTAAAATAGACATAAAACATATGGTAAATATTGACTGTTGGTTTCGTTTTTTTCTGTTTATTTCACTAATAAAGTGCCGACTAATCGGTCATTTTTGCCGACTAATCGCCGACTACAAATGTGGCCGGATAGTCGGCTTTCCCGACTAGTCGGTACATCCCTAAAAAATAGATCCTTTCGATTCCGTGTCTAACCTAGTTTAGAAATTATAGAGATGCCCATTATGACCATAGGCAAGATCAACAATAAAAGTTACAGAGTGGTAATAATTATCATTTTCACTGTTACCCTTTTTGATCCATAGAAGCCTACTTTACTGAGCCTACTGCATTTTTTTGATGACCCACGGGGAATACCTTATGGATCCCACTGGCCCGGGACATGCTCAGTGGGTAAAGTGGGTAATGAAAATGAATGATTTACCGAATTAATCCTTCAAAAACATTGGCCTGCCACTAAAATACGTTTGGCTGCATTTACTCCGTCAAGACACCAACATACTAAACTTATTGCAATTATTGTCGTGTACCTAACTCAATATCAATGTCTACTCATTAATTTTGTTTGCATGAATTGCGAAATTTTATAATTTAGACGTTCATCTGCCAAAACAATGGGACGCAAGACGCGAGATGTCAAGGCGACGTTTATTAAAAAAGTTTTGAAACTTTTTAATTGAATATTAAACTTTGGCCGCGGAATGGTCACGTTCCGCCAGTTTTAAATATTATAGTCCAACCACACCAAGTTTGCACCGGCTTAGAGTCTGCCGGCCTAGCCAAGGTTACAATTGCTATCGCTTCGACAACACTGAGAGAAAAATCATCACCAGGAATTAAAAAACAGTTCTGTACTGGGGCAAAAAATGAAGTTTTAGTAATAATTATGGACGTTTCACTATTTCTGTAAAGTTTATTTATTTCTACAAACAGCTCAGTAATCCCAAATATAATTTCAACAAACAGATAATAGAAATTGCAAGAACTAATAGAAATTACAAAAGTCAATTTGTTCCTATTAGTTAACTCTCCTTGTCCCCGGATTGAGTTTATTTTTGTAATTCTAAGTGTGTTTTTGTTGTCCTTTTCTCTCAGTGAACGAAACGCTTTATGTCTCTCTATCACTCTTCCATATTAGCACAGAATAAATAATAGTACTAGGTACAGAAGACTCACTCTCTAAAGGCCCCAGTACACAATGGGCCATCGCCGGCCACTCCAAGGGACGCAGCCTTGCGGTAGAATGAGATAGCAATATCACTTGCTCCCTCTAACGCATAAATGCGTCCCTTGGAGTGGCCGGCGATGGCCCATTGTGTACTGGGGCCTAACAAAACGCGTCTGTCACGATCAGCACAGATATGGCCGCTAGGTGGCGACAGCGCCACGCGCGGCTTATGGCAAATCAGAAAGAGAAGAGCCGTGAAATGTATTGTGCCCCATCCACGATTCTTCTCTTTCCGCACAGACGCTATATAGCAGTAACAATAATGTCGGATGGTGCTGGGCCTAACATACGGCGTTGCGAACAAGAGATTTCCTTTGGCATCTCGATGGCTCCACTTCTTGAATCCATCCTTGGGTCCTAAGGACCAATCCTGCCAAAGGAAATATCTTGTTCATGCAACGCCGTGGTTGACCTTTTTATGCTCTGAGCACACTCAACTAGTATGCATAATCTCAACTTACAGGAGCGCTGTACTGGTATTATAATATGAAAACAGAATTCTAATCTGAATTCTGATGGGATTTTTTAGGGTTCCGTATCCAAAGGGTAAAACGGGACCCTAAGACTTCGCTGTCCGTCCGTCCGTCCGTCCGTCCGTCTGTCACCAGGCTGTATCTCACGAACCGTGATAGAGCTATAACAACAAATAGTAAAAACAGAATAAAATAAAGATTTAAATGGGGCTCCCATACAACAAACGTGATTTTTGACCAAAGTTAAGCAACGTCGGGAGTGGTCAGTACTTGGATGGGTGACCGTTTCTTTTTTGCTTTTTTTTTTGTTTTTTTTTTTGCATTATGGTACGGAACCCTTCGTGTGCGAGTTCGACTCGCACTTGCCCGGTTTTATTTTCGGGTGATACTGTAAATCGCTTACCTAGTGTGCCAAAAAGAAAGTGTATAGGTACAGTCGCCATCAAATATATCGGAGCGGCTAAGGCGCTCACAAATATCTGAGCACGCCTCTATTGTCAGGGCGTTAGAGTGCGTGTTCAGATATTGTGAACACCTTGGCCGCTCCGATATATCTGATGGCGATTGTACCTACGTGTAAATACATACGTTTCTTACTCGGTAAAGTAAGCTAATGTATCAAAACCTGATCGGTGACCTTGAAGTTGCATTAGTATTAGGTAATGCAACAATCCTATTAGCTCCTTATGTAATTGAAGCATCGTATTAAAGTAATTGAATTACAATCTGTATTAGTAAACACCGGTGTTCGATTTCCTGCTCATATTCAATCAAATATTTAATTTTTAATTGTTAGAAATCGTCTAAACTAAGTTTACATCGAATTAAATATAACAAAGCGAAGAAGTTTCATTATAAAATTTATAAACGTCACGTAACGTTGCCAAAGGGGGAGGCCTATGTTCAGCAGTGGACGTCTTATGGCTGAGATGATGATGATGATGAACGTTGCCATATAAATTTAACATTAATTTGCCATTGCAAATTCCATGCAGAATTAGGTTGGTCCGACTTTATAAGTATTAATCGTCTACTAACTACACACTTATACCTAACTTTTACATCGACTTGAAGTGAGTGAAGAAGTTGCAATACAAAATAAGTTTTTGGCAAAAATTTCATTTTTGTTACAAGCTTTTATCGCTGACTGTACTTTTCTTACGACAGACAACGATTACTCATCGAGACAATTCTAAAAACCCTAACACAATTAGGTTGCGTTGTTTCATCACAGAGTTCCTATGGCCACCTTCTGTCTCCATCATCAGACCGGCTCGATGGTACCATATTGCATTGTCATCCGATTTATACATGCATGCAAAATTTCAGCTCGATCGGAAACCGGGAAGTGGATCAAATTTAACTTGCAAGATTTGATTACAGACAACGGTCAGGTAAACTAAATAAAAGCTTGTAATTTATAAAGGTTACGTTGCCATATAAATTTGACATTAGTTTTAATAGCCATGCAGAGTTAGGTTGGTCCGACTTTAGGTATGTGTACGCCGCAGGTAGGGTTAGGGTTATAGACCTAGTATTACATATAGATGAGCTATACGCGTGCCTCCGTGAGGGACAAAACATACGCAAAGCGACAATATTAAAAACACGTTTTAACATTCCTGACAACATACCAAAAACAGTCTACGTAATTGGGTCAGGTTATTTGTTGCCCACCCTAAGCCATACTAAATTTTTGGTGGGGAACAAACAAAAAGTGAGACTGTGACAAGGACAAGCAATAATACTGCTTTCTTTGCTACTCCTAGTGAAATTTCCATAAGTGCATCGCAGTGGCGTGCCTAGGGTTTCGGAGTAAGGCAAGCCGAAAGATATGTTTTCGTAATAAATGTCCAATCTCACTCTTTGGACTCAAATGAATTTGTTAGCGTATCGCGGCGAGCTATCATAGCGCACAGCACAGGGCATACTAGGTACTACCATAACTACTAGATAGAATTTTACAAACATATCAGAGGGCCCACAAGGTGGACTGATGACCTGGTGAAGGTCGCGGGAGTCCGCTGGATGCGGGTGGCGCAAGACCGGTCATTGTGGCACTCATTGGGGGAGGCCTATGTCCAGCAGTGGACGTCCTCTGGCTGATATGATGATGATGATGATGATGATCAGAGGGCCTACCGCTTACACTGAAATTTGCAAATTGCATGCTTCTTTCTCTGTCACTCTAATTACGCCTTAATTGGAGTAAACCAACAATCCTTGTGTTTTGTAAACGGCCGTACAAAATTTTCTCTTATAATGCGACTGACTTATCTGAGAATAGACAAGTCGGGTGTTGGTTTTGATTTTTACCTTGCTTTCGTTGAGTAATACGTGGACGCATCTCATACCGTCACAAGGAACAACTTCATCCATTGTTAACACTTATAAACGTCACCACAAACGAACAAATCCACATTCACTACTTAATTCAAATTCACTTAAATAAATTGACCTTTCGTTACTTTCGACTCGACTAAATAATAATACACTTGAAGTAAACGCGTGCCCGTGTGAACTTATGCAGCTAACTTCGCACTAAAAGCTCGGCTTAAATCGCCTTATAAAATTGCTATACATACCAACAAATAATTACATCGTTCTATGGCGTTTGTAGGCTTAGACCGCCTAGAGCGGGACGAAAAAGCAAGCTCGCACTCGTCGGCTTGCAACCGCAATCCGACGAGTGCGAGCAGGATAGCTAAATTCTCAGCAGATATTCATCCTACGCCTGATTTCTTTCGCGCGGAGGAGGCGCCACGGCAAAATTTTGCAACACGCTGGCGCCGCGGTCCGCGCGCTGTGGCTTGAATTTAATAATACGGGTTCATTTGGCGCGCGGTTTAAAAATAATCTATATTGATTATTGATCTTATCACTACGTAATTTCGGTAAGGCAACTAAGGCAAGCCCGGCTTTTGGGCTTGTATGGAAGTACCGCCACTGGTGCATCGCGTTCGGTTGTTTAGCCCCTCCCCCGTGTCATCTCTATATTATTGTACCTCTATGGTTAGGGGTGTTAGTCGAGGGATTAATAAAGTTAATCTTAATGAAGAAGGCCTGTGGAAGCTAGAGCTGGACCAAGAAAAGTCTGCAACGCAGATTTAGATTTTGAGCAGCACATGCAGTGCAAGTGTTATTTTAAACGTTTAAGTTCTATGAAATTATGACTTGTGACATATAAATAACACTTGCACAATCATTGCAGACTTATCTTGGTATAACTTTAAATGAGTCTGTACGTTAAAGAGTCGTTAAATGTATGGGCTTCCTTTTCAGTGATGTCTTTTGTAAATACTGTTTATGTCATGATATTTCATGTCATGTTGAAAGTTGCTGAAAGTTGCTCATTGTCATTTTCTCTAATATATTTTCTATGGAATTTATTGGTAGTTTCGTTGAAATAATCGTTATTTGTTTGAACTCTCTCTCCAGTGTTAACATGTACCTACAGTGAAGATATTTACTATCATTTAGTTTTCGTGTTGTTTCTGAGTGAGTATTTTGATTGCAAGTACTTGTTCTTACTCAGAATTCCTAGAATCTCAAATTAGGTGTTTCCATAACCAAACAGCAAGACTGTACATCGGTGGACCTAATTACAGAAGGCAAAGGTCCACCGATGTAGAGATTTACAGTGTGGGCGATAGTACGCTGCCTTGTGCCTTGAAAGAGTCTGTCTCGTGGCCTACATTACTGTGGCTCGTACATCGGAAAAATTTGCTGAACGCTTACACTTTGCGGCAATAAAATCAGTGTTGCCAACTCTGATTTTGAAAAAATGCTAGACTAATGTCTAGATTAATGCCAAAATTATGCCATAGTTTTTTGAAACATGCTAAAAAAAATTCTAAAATATCACTTGATATTAGACACTTAAAACACATACATTTTTAAAATTTAATGCCTTTTTACAAGCTTTTATTCTACTGGTAAGATCTGCTTGACCAACTTTATATATTCCGTCGACGTCCTAAATTCATAAGAAAATATGAACCACATAAGGCGATGGCGCATATTGTTGCTGCCAAGTTGGTGCAAACTTGGCTTAGACTAAATTATGCTAAAAAATATGCCAGATGCTAAATGGACAATTTTGGTGCCAAAGCGAGTGAAAATATGCCAGATCTGGCATCATTTATGCCAAGTTGGCAACACTGAATAAAATAAGAAGGAGGCTTATGTGATTCCTCCTATACCTATACGAGTATATTCTACTGACTTGGTTGGCGCGATGACCCAAAATGAGTGTTTGCCTCTAACACAAGAGCACGCCACTTTGATCGGTCCACGACATGAGGTTCTTTAAGAAAGCAAGTACCTAAGGGGTATAGGGGTAACTTCGAAAGCGAGGTAATTTTGAAAGTGGCAAATATCTGCTAAATTAGAAGCATTTTATACTGTAGCAACAGTAAGGAAGATGCCTTGGTAACCGTTGCAGTAGCGTCAGTACTGCTAACATATGAGGTCGCCGGAAGACGCTGGATGCAGGTCGCTTCCAACCGGCACGTATGGAGATCCAAGGGGGAGGCCTATATGTGGTGGAAAGATTGGCTGGCTATGGATGAGGTCTTGGTGGCTCAGATGGCAGAGCGCTGGAATATCGACCCAGAGGCCGTGAGTTCAAGTCTCACCCAAGACAGTAATTTTTCCACTTTTAAATTTATTCTGAGCTTTATAGATATGTATGTCGGCGGCCGATCGTAAGATTAGGCATATTGTGAAATTCCTAGGCATATATCGTGAAACGTGAAAATCTTTGACTCGTTCCCTGAGTCGACGGAGCCCCGCTAGGCGGGGCTCCTATTTCTGGGCAGTTTGTCCTTCGGGCATCTGAAGCAACCTAACGAACCTATCTTACCTCTTACCTATATATTGCTTTAATGTGACTATCGTCAAAACATTACACAGGAACATTACGATCTGCCTGATCTTACGATCGGCCGCCGACATGTATATAGCCATTTTCAAAATTATTCTTATCTGCGCACTTTAGTCAGGGTTCTCAAAGTTCGGCTATTATGCATAGGTACAGTCACGGGCATTAATATGTTAGACAACGAAGGCAGCAAAATTATCTGACACGATCTTGTTTGTAGAGCCATAAGAGCGTGTCATATATTTTTGCGGCCTTCGAAGAGTAACATATTATTGCAGGTGACGGTACTTATATCACAGCCTACGTACCTATATAATTACTTTATACCTATACCTATCTATATGCATCAGGCATCGGCACGAGGCACGAGCAACTTGGTATAAAAAGTTTCATAGAAAAAGTTGAACACCACTAACATTAAAATTGACCATTTAGGAGCCTTATCTCTTACGAATAAGGTTCACATTCAGCCCGTGTCGTAACGAGTTTTTACTCTGATGTGAGGACCGGAACAGTCGCGGTCCAGTGGCTGTGGGTTCAAACCCCGCTCAGTCAGCGTATATGAATATATTGGATATGCTCGTTCGATAGACCGTGGTGATGTGGATTGATTTATCATAATGGTTGAATGTCATGTTTAGAATAAGTCTGCAATGATTTTGGTAGCCCACGCAGTGCAAGTGTTATTTTAAACGCCAAACTTCTATGAAATTATGACGTATAAATAACACTTGCACTGCGTGTGCTATCAAAATCGTTGCACACTTCTCTTGATCTAACTCTAGCATTAAATGAACATTTTATCACTGCCTAAGTTGAAAAGTTCATCTGTTAGCTCTAAGTATCGTGCTTCGGATAATTTTTTTATCAAATGTTCTTTTTAGATCGTTATGCTTTTTTAAGAACCGTAAAATTTTCAGAAAGCTGGAACTATAATCATTTATCTAACTTTTATGGCTTCTCTACACAATTCCTTATAGAGATTCACGCTACACTAATTCTGCGTACATGGATAAGATGCTTATTCAATGGCCCAAGATAATCATGAACAGATCAATAATTTACTGGTTGACTATCACGATAAAAATTTTTTTTTTTTTATTATTTAGTCGAAGGTTCTTTTAAACCGTATTTTTTACGATGGTCACTCTAACTTAGCATTATTGCTTCTATACAATTCCCTTTACAAAAGCGCAAAACGGCTTTAGAAACATGGCTCCGCTTCGTTCGGAATCGCTGTCATTTCCCAATAGTCCCCCAAGGGGTGGAGTGGAATATAAAAATAAAGTAGATTAAGATCATCCAAAAGATATTTAAATGCCTTGATTTTCAAATTTCCATACTTATTGCCTCTTTTTCTTTGCTCTTAGATCTTACCGTGATAATCGTAAGGCTATAGATGAAGCTAGCGTTAAGAATGTAAATAGCCTAGAAAAACTAGATCATTCTTTTAATTTATGGTCTAGAGTGTCTAGATTCTAGGGAACGATCAGAATCTGATTACAATTAGAATACATACATAATCTACACATGATGCATACATATTAATAGACCAATAAACTAAAACCGTATAGTCCTTATAGGAGGGGCACACTGAAAGTTCTTAGAATAGGGAAAATTATAGTACCTGCAGTCAATATTTATTTAGATGCGCGCATTATTAACTCTTTCTGCATTGGTACCTATGCATATTAAATTGTCTTAAGAAGTAATCACCTCGAAAAGCACGCAGCTCAGTCTCCTAAGGCCTTAACCTAACTGTTAGTTATAGAAAGATACAAAATTCAGCAGAAGTTTGTATGAGGTTGCTAAGTTAGGTATATGAATAAGGGGGATACAGTGGTTATCTTCACTTATTATCATACATCGTTACCTATAGTTAATTTTTTTAGCATTAGAAAGAACTTGCAAGAAGGTAAGCGATCTTGACATTTCTTTTAAAATTGAAAAACGCTTTTTAAAAATCATAAACTATTACTTATGAAAGCAGAAGAATATCTATAAATGATCATATTAGATTCATAATTGTTACATATTTACCGTAACTTATTTTTAAAATGTGTTTTTCATTTAAAAGACACATCAAGATTGTTTACCTTATTTCTAATGCTAAAGAAACGAACTATAGCATCTCTGATAATACCTATTTCCAATGAATCATTTCGTTTCGATCATCTGCCTGACCTACAATACTTCTTGAGACCTGTTTCACTAACCAATTAACAACTGTTATTAATTTTTGTAATTAATAAACTTTGGCACTAATGTCTTAATGGACATAAATGGAGTGGTCGCGGAAGCGGTTTTCATTTCACATTTTATTGCGTGTCCCGTTATTAGAATAATCTAATTTTAGCCATTAAAATGTTATTTTATAATCTAAAAGTCTGCGTGATTATTTTTGATAACTGTGCAAACTGTTTGTGCTATTTTGCAAACGTTGGATTGGAACAGATCCAGATCAATGGCATTGTCGGTGTAATTTTCGAGCACCATGTTAAGAGCCAACAGGAGTGGTCATTTCTCCATACAAACGTACTCGACTGTTTCCTCCGTGGGTTTTGAAGCTAGAGCAATGATTTTTTCAACACAGATTAATATTGACAATATCTGTGTCGGACCGTTTTGATATTTTTGTTTTTTAAGGCGCTAGAGCCCTTCAAAAATGTCCAAAATGGCCTAATTGACTATGCCGCAATGAGAGGCGTGGTATTCAAAACTGATATCAAACAGCCAAAAAATCAAAACGATCCGACACAGATAATTTCATAATCATTTAGATTTCCAAATTTGGTTAGGATTGATTAAGTTTTGGAGTAGGAAACAGTCGAGTACGATACCTCGAATTTTGAGATTTTTACGCAGGATTTTTCGCCTTGTCCTTATCGCACTAGTTTTAGGAGCCGCTTCCGTTAGCGAGACGGGTATATTTACCTAAAATATTTAAATCTCGGCTCCTGTTTCATCTTAATTCTTGTAGTTAAACTGTGTGTGTTTGATTTAATTCTCCATGAACAAGGAACGGAACCGATTAATTTCTCCATACAAAAAATACCGATATTATTACGTTCTTTTTCGTTCTTTGGATTATTATTTCATTTTTGACGGGCCAATCTAATAATACGAAGTTGTTACCTAAATACATGATTCAGTCTTACGGAAAGAGCATAAAATTATTAAATATATTGGGCTATTTTGGAATTTAAAAAAAATCTATTCCGAGCCCTGGCCGTGAATTTATAAACGAAGAAATATATGAATGTATTTAAAAAAAAAAACATATAATCAAATCAACATTCACATACATGTAGGTCGCAGAACACGCGGTTAGTTGTTGGACTTTGTGTTTAGATTATGTGGGTTAATACCTATAGATGTATTGTTTAAACATAATACAATATTTAAATGATACATTGTGTAACTACCTACTGGCATTAAAGAATAATGGGCCTTTGACATTTGGCTCGTATCTTATATTCTGCTATAGTCAACTTATAGCTCAATGTATATATTTTGAGCTATAAGTTGGTAGTAGTAGGTTAGATAGGTACGTCAATTAATAGATCTAGAAACGATATGGATTAGATGTATCAGTGTCCAAAGTGACGTTTTTGTTTGAAGAAACGTCACATTTGACAATGATCTCTAATCCATATCGTTTCTAGATCTATTAACTGACGTAGGGTAATTCGCCAGTAACTGATGGCCACTGCTAGTAATTGGCCACCCTAAACTAAAAATGAATTCTATTCACCTATAAACAGAATTCATTTAGTATAAGGTTTCAATAACTGGCCAGCCTTCACCTACTACTGGCCGCCTTATACTAAAATGAATTCTGTTTAAAAGTGAATAGAATTCATTTTTAGTTAAGGGTGGCCAATTAGGGGTCATCCATTAATTACGTCACACGTTTAGGGGGAGGGAGGGGATCAAGAAAATGTGACATATTGTGACATGGGGGAGGGGGGAGACACAAACTTTGTGACGTCACTTTAACTTCATCAGTAACCGAAAATTTATTTAAATTATTTTATTCGCTGTACATTTAAATAACAAGTTTTTAAAACGATAATCGTTTTTATTCGTTTAATTTTCTTTTCTAAGCAGTTTGGGTTATAAAATTACTAATATTTATATCGTCAAAAATATTTTGATAAAATATTAAAAATACTTAGGTACTTACTTAATTCGATTTGGCGATTTCGTAGAAAAAATGTGACGTCACACTAGGGGGGAGGGGTTTGCCAAATGTGACCAAGTGTGACAAGGAGGGGGGGAGGGGTCACAAAACCTAGAAATTGGTGTGACGTAATTAATGGATGACTCCTTACTAACAGTGGCCAGTTACTGGCGAATTACCCTATCTTAAGGGGCCCACTGATTAACAGTCCGCCGGACGGTATCGGCCTGTCAGTTAGAACAAAATTTTGACAGTTCCGAAGAACTGACAGGCCGGGCTACAGAACAGACAGGGCCCCTTTAAAGTTCAAATCGGGCCGTAAAATTGTTTATAGGTAAAAAACCTAAATGGTCTCGCAATGTGCGGTTTCAGAGGAATTTCCTCCCGCCAACGGCGGCTGTGGAATGAACGTCCTGCGGCGGTTTTCTCAACCGTAATGGTTTGAGGTTACTCTAAAAAGTGTACCTAACTCATTAAAACCTATAGGTTTTAATTGAGTTATTAAGTCCCAGAAGTGCCAGACCCTCCAACGCGTACGGTCCTTATAAAGCTGTTCCACTTGAACACCGTCGCCGTACCCAAAAACCGTATCAGTGTCATAACCGTGTAATTGTCGTTACATACACAATGTACAACAATATTATGTAACAATTGCATATCCTTGAACAACTGAATCTTAAAACGGAACCCTGAAAACTATATTTAAATCAAATCAACATTGAACACCGTAACATCCTGAGATTTATTACTCCCCCACATCCCCAGCCAACTCAAATCCAACCTTAAGCCTTTCAAATAAAGTTTATAATCAAGTGACAATCAGTGTGGTTGTTAGAGATTGACATATCCACAGCCACTGAAACATCAACCTTAGACCTTTATCATAAAGTCTATAATCGGTGTAGAGGTTGGTGAATGACAGGAAGCGGGGACAGATACAGGATGATGTCAATTGTATCAATGTACTTGGGTTGCCCTTGTGGGATGATCTTGTACGGTGCAATATGTGGGTGCATTGATTACGGTTGTGACGAAAATTAGTCAATGTTAAGTTAAATTTCTTCATATTATTATACTCTAGAACATTGAAAACTGGTCTTTACAAACTGCTTTATAAAGCGACCTGTATTTAAATCTTTTGTGTGTCTTGCCAGAAATCCTAATATCAAATACACAATTATAAAACGTACCACAAAAAATCAATTTATATATTTATAATTCATACGACCCTTCACATTTTGCTTTTTAAGGGTATAAATTGTACTCGGATTTCTAAGTAGCCCGTTCCAAGAACTTTCAGTGTACACCTCGTTGTAATCTTTTTGAAAAAATATGTTGGGTTCGTCTTTTAGTCATTAGGGCTTTTTCATTAAGGCCTTTAAAAGGCTTAATAGCTTTTAAAAGGTCATTGTTGTTCCAAATATGTATGTGTATTTATTAAACACTGAAATATGACTAGAGTCAGGCCGAGAAAAGTCTGCAGCGATATTGATAGCCCACGCAGTGCAAGTGTCATTTTAAACGTCATACTTCTATGAAATTATGACGTAAATAAATAAATAAATAAATATTATAGGACATTTTTACACAAATTGACTAAGTCCCACGGTAAGCTCAAGAAGGCTTGTGTTGTGGGTACTCAGACAACGATATAAATAATATGTATATAAATACGTAAATACATAGAAAACAACCATGACTCAGGAACAAATATCTGTATCATAATACAAACAAATGCCCTTACCAGGATTTGAACCCGAGACCATCGGCTTCATAGGCAGGGTCACTACCCACTAGGCCAAATTAACCGGTCGTCAAACATTGACGTACATTGACGTAAGTGTTATTAATGACGTATTAATAACACTTGCACTGCGTGGGCTATCAAAATCGCTGCAGACTTTTCTTGGTCCAACTCTACCTATTATAAGTACATGTATCATACGAAAAAGTAGCTGTGTATAGTACCAAGCGCTCCGGTACCGAGACGGGAAACGAATCAATCAATTTTAGTTTTATAATATTTTGAAATATCATTATAAACCTGCCAATTTGCTCCCTAGTTGTGAGTTAAACCATAATTGTGTCCCTTAACTTCAAACTCGGGTAAATCCATTGGACCCTCTCAGCAAATATCTACCCTATTACGTTTTCTTAATACCAAAATCGCATAATCTGACAGATGGATTTACCCGAGTTTGAAGTTAAGCGACTCAATTTCGTGCGATGACATTGAATTTGAATTTACAATAATTCATAATAATCACAATAATGGTTGGCGTCGGCGTCGTCACTAAAATCAACACAATCCAACATTCGGTTACGCTAAAGTGTTTTTGTAAAGTGCAATATTTGTTATTTAACCACTAGATGTTTAGGCAAATATATAAACAATGCACATTATCCTAAGCACCGAACAAACGAGCAATACTAAACCGCAAACCGGCTTCGGTGGTAACCGCAAATATCGATGATCGTGAGGCTTATACAGTATTATGTATGATCGGCCCAATTCGAATAATGCTTAATAAGATGTCACAGCGATACGATACCGATGTGTCAGTGTCAAAAGTGACAATTTTTAACCAAAAACGTCACAAACTTGGAATCCTAAAACTGTCCTATGTCGTTTCTCATGCCTCAAACTATATCCATAACTACCTATTTTTTTTATTTTGATATAAGTATGTGGCCACTTGCACCATTCACTAACCCGGGGTTAACGGGTTAAACCTGGAGTTACCATGGTTACCAGTACAATTTGACACTGGGGTAACGGTTTAACGGGATGTATTAGTGCACCATTGCGAGTAGCGCTTAATAATCTTACGTTTTGTGTGTTTGCTGCCAATCGAGCAAACGGTCTATTCTAAATTGAGTGCTCTAAAGAGATTTTCTCACATTATTTGCTGATCTAAGAATCTGCAAACAAAATTACCGTCGTTACCAACAAATTGCCATTCAAATATCGTTTACATTACGCTTAACTTCCACAACCTCTTATTTCACACACCTGTACGAATAAAAATACACTTTAACATGGTAAAAATAAGGTTCGAAGTAGATAAATACTCAAGTCTGAATACGAGATTTAAAGGTTAACATCAAATTGAGTAGATTGGGCACATGTGGAATTAAATAGAGTCCAATCTCGAGAACAATTTAGTTAAGTGTCTAATATTGGTTTAGGTCTTGAAGTCATATTAAATGCTGTCAGCGGTGGACGTGATCTGATTTCGTCTGGGCATCTATTCTTTAAAAATAAATGCATGGCGAAAGATTTTTAGGGTTCCGTACCCAAAGGGGACCCTATTACTAAGACTTCGCTGTCCGTCCGTCCGTCCGTCCGTCCGTCTGTCTGTCACCAGGCTGTATCTCATGAACCGTGATAGCTAGACAGTTGAAATTTTCACAGATGATGTATTTCTGTTGCCGCTATAACAACAAATACTAAAAACAGAATAAAATAAAGATTTAAGTGGGGCTCCCATACAACAAACGTGATTTATGACCAAAGTTAAGCAACGTCGGGCGTGGGCAATACTTGGATGGGTGACCGTTTTTTTTTTGCATTTTTGCATTATGGTACGGAACCCTACGTGCGCGAGTCCGACTCGCACCTGCCCGGTTTTTATCTCATTATTTGTTTATTTCAACGTGTTTTTAATGGAGAGATGTCAATTAAATTGGTCGCCCACTGTCTGTCCACTAGCACAGAATAAATAATAGTACTAGGTACAGAAGACACTATCTCATAACAAAACGCGTCTGTTACGATCAGCACAGATATGGCCGCTAGGTGGCGACAGCGCCACGCGCGGCTTATGGCTTTCCCCAAAATTGGGGTGGAACGGATGTACTTTTAGCTACCTGTAGCAAAGCGACGAAATCGCGGAGTGAGCCAAGCCTGCTTCTGGCTGCCTAATGGTTTGCTTATTGACATATATCTCAGGACGGGCTTTACGGGCACTAAAATGGTACTAGTTCAGGGATATCACTCACGAATTCGAGCCAATCATGTAGTCTAACACAACTAGATGCGACCAATCGCGCGCGTGATGCGAACTCAGGCTGGTGGGCTATACGAGTAAGTTCGAACTTGCTCGAAGCGGTGAATTTTTCCATAAAATACAATAATACCAATGTCGCTCTTGAGCCATCTTCTAATATGTAGGTATGTGGCTTCAATAGTGGGCGTCATCGGATTAGCATTTACAGTAGTCTGCGCCATGAAAGCGCCATAAAACGCTACAAACGTCTTAAAGGTCGTAAAATCGTAACTCCAATGAAAACATTGAATTGATCTGTTATTTTCTATTCCGGAAAAAACAGCGGAAGAAAAACAACGGTGGAGGTCGCAATTCATGAGATATAACGTCCTCTGATCATTAGGGTGGTTCAAAAAACATTTTTTTTTTATTTTTCGACGGGGCACCCCCTTATTTTGTTACACTTATTATGCTGATAAAATACACCAAGTTTCGTAATTTTATCTGAACTACAAGAGGGTGCTCAATGCTCAACCACTTTGAAAATTTTGTATGTTCTATGAAAACCAAAAACACAAGTATTTATTATTCAGAATTTTATTTAAGTATCTGTTTCCACATTTTTTGCACATGTGATTTATAAGTTTTTAAGTAGTAAAACATTTTTGTTTCTATTTCTTATAATTTTTTAAAAGTAAGATTTTAAGTTAATTTCACCTAAAAAAATCATAAAAAATAAAAATAAAAATGTTTTTTTACCAAATAACTTTTAAAGCACACTTTAAAATAATGTGAAAACTACTACATACTTACATAAAACTCAACAAAAGAATAACTTGATTTTTTTGGATTTCTTACAACTTTGAAAAATTTCAAAGTGTAACAAAATGAGAGGGTGCCGCTTCTTCTAGCTAAAGTTTGAATTTTTCCCATACAAACGTGAACCACCCTACTGATCATGTTCGCTCATTCACATCACATGGTGACGATATTTTACCGAAATATTTCTAATTGTAAGGTCTTTCGGTCGGAAACTGCCGGACGGAAGTCGTGGCTCTGGGCGTTTTGGCATAGCCAAGGTACAACCGATTGCGCTTCGCCATAGAATAGCTTTATGACTCTCTATCATGGCTCCTCTCCACGATGGGCCAGCGCCAACCACTCCAAGGGACACATTTATGCGTTAGAGGGAGCCAGTGGTGTTGCTATCTCATTCTACCGCATGGATGCGTCCCTTGGAGTGGCCGGCGCTGGCCCATCGTGTAGAGGAGCCATCACACATGCCGACAAGCATTTGTTAACTCTTTCTGTAAAAACGCTCATCAATTGTTTCTTTTATAAGAATTCCCTTATTTTTACTCATAAAAATTAAATACATAATTTTAATTCAATTGATAAGGTAGATACAAATATTAAAAATGAAAATAAACTAACTTATCTATAAAATAAAATAAAATTAAAACTAAAAACTAATACTAAATAAAATAAGATAAAATTAATTGTTTTAATTTATAAAAAAAATACATAATAATATAGTAAAGTAATCTGAACCAAAGAGAATAATAGTATAGAGGGCTATTGCCAAAGTAAATTTTGTAGTCACGGTACATTTACTGCCATCTATCGACACACGATTAAAACTTAAAATAAAATTGAAAATGTATAAATTAATCAAAATATGTATACGGATAAATGATTTTTAATTTTTATTGTGTCATACTGACCCATATTCTTTCACTGACATGTGTTAAAATTGTTAAATATCAAACGCTGTCAACGCCATCTAGCCGAGAATAGGCCAAAGGTGTGTGCGCCATCTATTCGAGAATGACTTTTTCTTGATTTCCAAGGCACGTGTTTTTCTTAGACTTTATTTACTTATCTTATACGGAGTTATTTATATCTCTGTCTGAACTGTACACAGTAATGTACCATGTTAACCATGAAGCATACTAACGAAGTTTTTACAAGCATTAAAGATGTAAGCATTAAAGGTGCATATTAACTATGTTTTTGCAATTGGAATGAAGTTTTTATGTCTAACTGTATTTTACGGTCAATTACTTGCGATATAGGCGATCACTTCATTTCCTTACTATATTTATATTTCATTAGCAACAGCCAGCCACTTGGCTTGCGTGTAATATTTTTTTCGTCATATAAACTATCATTTAGGGCTCGAAATGCCATTTCATCCAAATCGGTCCAAAAATTAGAGATTCATTAGATATGAAATACATACTTACCTTTATCTACCTAAAGGTACCTTTAGGTACCTTTTGCCGTGGAACGTCACATATCTTTACTATTTCATATCTAGTGAATCTCTAATTCATTTCCCGAATCGCGTCGTCATTTATATTATGTACAATAATATGTGGCTTTCCATAAGAGAAGCATAAGGACACGTAGACTAGGGTTCTAGGAGGGGAAGGGGGGTAAAGGGAAGGGGATTCATATGAATGTGTGCTGTAAATGCCGTTAGATTAGAATGATTAGGTCCACATTTCTCCTATGGTTACTTATCCTCTAGCCCATACGTCAAACCTTGCCAAGCAAAATGAAATTTTGATTTTGTCAACACAAAGTTCAAATTAGAATGGAACAGGAGACCTTTTTATAGGTCTCTGGGCGGCTAGAGGATAAATCTGATCTGTGCCACAGAATAAATAATAGTACTAAGTACAGAAGATTAATAATAAAAAAAAAAAAAGATTCACTCTCTAACAAAACGCGTCTGTTACGAAGTTACGATCAGCACAGATATGGCCGCTAGGTGGCGACAGCGCCACGCGCGGCTTATGGCAATCGAACGGATGTACTTTTAGCTACCTGAAGCAAAGCGGCGAAATTGCGGAGTGAGCCACGCCTGTACGCACGTACTGTAGGCGCATAGCGTGCCAATTCGCATCACCGTGATAAGTTGTGACGTCCCATAGGAAAAGGTACCTTATGGCGGTTGGCGCTTACGCTATTATTAACGTCGCTCCAATATTATTGCGACGCTATGCGACGTAAGCGCCTGCCGCCATAAGGTACCTTTTGCCCTGCAACGTCACAGTTGATAACCGTGTTAGACTTTCATGTTATGCACATATGCACATATTCGGGACCATTATCATAAAACCTCAATTAATAACCGACCATTTTATAGCGTGTTAATGATAACTTACACTATACAGTGTGAGTCTAACACAATGAATGTAATAACCTATTGTTCCTTCGAATAAACAGTCCATCATTCTCATGGTATAATATCTCATAAAAACTGACTATTAAAATTAATCCTAATTCATAGCCCAATAAGGTTCCAATTTCAAAAGCAGTCAAAGAAACAGAAGACGATCGCACGCGCATTCGACCTCACGCACTCCGGCTTTATTGAACGGTCGCCATCAGATATACGGGAGCGGCCAAGGTGCTCATAAATATGTGAACACGCCTCTATTATCAAGGCGTTAGAGTGCGTGTTCAGAGATTTTAGAGCAGCGTGGCCGCTCAGATATATCTGATGGCGATTGAACTTTGTGCAGCGCTAATAAGTGTGGCATTAGTTTAACTCTGTGGCATGTGCCATATCGTGGTATGATTTCTATTTCGATTGGGCCAGCACTTTCTCGCTTCAATTTGATGGGTGTTATAATTTTCAATTGCTCTTTAAAACGCTAAAGGTGCCCACTGATTACCAGTCCGTTGGACGATAGGCCTGTCAGTTAGAAGAAAAATTTTACAGCTCCGAACAACTGACAGGCTGATATCGTCCGGCGAACTGGTAATCTGTGGGCCCCAACCCTTAACATGGCAAGACATGAAATAATGTATCCACCTATCTCGTGGAATGTTTTTGGGGATAGTAATGAGTAAAAAAGTACTATATTTAAGAAAAAAAAAATTAAAAGCATTCTGAAAGTAGGGTTTTTAGGACGTCCGTTAAAACGGACATTGCCACGAACCTTGTAGATTGATTGCTCCCAAGGTTGTCCTAATAAACGGACAATGCCGTAATACAGTTTAAGAAAATAAAAATTATTAAAGAATTACAGGGCAAGAAAATTTAAAATTATTTCAATAACACACTAGTGAATGTTTGGGAAAAATGTTTAATTAGATTATTAAGAAGAAGAACTTATGAGAAACAATAATACTATATTTACTTCTGGAGTTGATGTGTAAAACGACCGACGCATAGATATATTAAACAAAAAATATACATTTTAAGGCTACGTATACATGCAAAAGAGGCTCATAATGCACATAATACACATTACAATTATTGTAAGTAATATTAACGTACTTATTACTTTACTTGAATGACCACACCATTTATCGCTATGGTCTCACAGTTCTATGTCTTGCTTGTTTTCTTATTACCCGGACTATCTGAAACCTAAGCTGGTGGTAGAGAATAGCTGTAGTTCCTGTAAAAGTTCAGAAATTTTTCAGTCCAATGGCCTCCGGCAACATTCTGGGAATATATGGCTCCTCCTTAGCGAGAACCAGAGTCTTGTCATGCTCCCAGACCGCCAGAACTTTAGTTGCCGGTTCTTGACATCAGCTATAATAATATGTTCTTGTACCCGAGTAGAAATGCTTTGCTTCATCTGCCCGACATATGAAAGACTAAATTAGAAATCAGCTATTTACTCTCCTGAATTTTGTAGAGATTACATTTTACAGCCCGCAGGAATTGTAGCATCTTCATCATCGACTTGAAATAGGTTTTAACCGTAGGACATTTCAAGACGTGCCAATAATTTGGATACTAAAGCGAGTTATGCATTTAATGGCGAGGAATTAAGTTTTGTAGATAGAGTACTAGAGGACAGGTCGTGTTTAGGTCATCAGGTCGAGTATTATGAACAACTTTTTTCCCACAAGGACCACGTTAGACTTTGAAATTATATTTAAATGCAGATAGTGCCATTCACAATGAGGCACACTAAACTTTAATAGCATGACAATAAGAATAAAAGCACGCGTGTTCGTAAATGAACATATATTTGTCCATCATATTTGACATCCTCGTAGAAAGTGACCTGGCTAAAAAAGGGTCAGATTGGGGCAAGAAAGGTGTACAATCTGTCTTTAGTAAAATTTGGTCATCGTCGTCTTTTTTGCTATCTCACTCTTCTGAGTCAGATGGTGGAATTATCTGAAACTAAAATATAAAAAAATGTATACATATACTTATGTATAACATAACCCCAACGCAACAATAGCTTATAAAATGACGATAAATAAAAAAAAAGTATATACCCTAAGTATGGCAATGTCCGTTTTCTGTCACAATCTTGTCTCCGCACAAGTCGGCACTGTCCGTTTTTTAGGACGTGCTAAATGGTACTTTGTTACTAGTACTATCGACAATGTCACAAAATTGGGACAAAATTTATATCGCAATTTTTGACTTAGAATTAATCTATGATTTAATGAGTTTTATATAAAATAACAATGTCTAACTCATCTAGTAATAATATCAACACAAAGAATACACTTTGGTTATTTACTTTATATTCTATGACGTCAGGAACACACTCCGTCGCAAATTCAGCGAATCACAAATTTCAACTGCCGCCTGCGCATAAACCAATTTTTTTCTGATATTGTCTTAAACTAGGAAAAAAAGTACATATTTCGCACTTTCTTTAACATACTTCCTTTCCTAGCCTGCACTTAGTGTTTAAACTTGGCGCCACATTTAGTACCTGTACTAAAAAAGTGACAGAAACGTATTAAGGGTTAAGAAAACCGTTCAATGTATCGATCGTCGAATTCTGTGTAGTCGTTCATAATGGCATGGCCGGCTACACTGGAATGTCAATCAGGGTATGATTCCATTATTTACCTAGGTACTATCGGAGAGAGGCGAGTCAAAATTATGGTTGTGAAAGTAAGGACTCTAACCACAAATATTTTCATACATAGACCCGCTCGCGCAGTGTCTTTGACTGCCGGTATCATTGGCGGGATGAGGGCGGGATAGTAATCTTCTTCTTCTTTCTCCGTGCCTCTTCCCATTTCATTTGGAGTCGGCCCTCTGAATATGCTTCCGCCATTTGGCTCAGTCATAGTAGGTTGCTGGTATTTTTAGCTACTGTTTCTCCAGGTTCCTCCACCAGGTGGCTTTTGGGCGTCCTGATGGTTGTTTGCCTATGTCAATTTCAAGAGCAATGATCTTTAGAGGTTTCGTTAGAGGGTGATATTTTGAGGGCGGGATAGTAATATAATAGGGAATATTACGCAAAGCTCTGCGTAGGGGGCGCCACTACCACTATCCATCACAATCTGGGGGTCTACCGCGAAACAAGAAAATCGAAATTTCGCTATCTAACCTCTCTATCACTCTTGCATATTCGAGAGATAAAGAGGCCGATAACTAAATTTCGATTTTTGCGTTTCCCGGTATCGTTAGGCCCTTGTTAACAAACCGCCTTGATGCATCAATATCATAGTGAAAACGCTAATTAGTATGTATAAGTTACTCTATGGTTTACTAAACAAACTAGTGCCAGGCGTGGCTCACTCCACGCTTTGCAACAGGTAGCTAAAAGTACATCCGTTCCACACCAATTTTGGTGGCTAGCCATAAGCCGCGCGTGGCGCTGTCGCCACCTAGCGGCCATATCTGTCCTGATCGTAACAGACGCGTTTTGTTAGAGAGTGAGTCTTCTGTACCTACCTATTAGTACTATTATTTATTCTGTGCTAGTGCTGCACTCTGGCGGCAGAACATTGCTGTAATACTCCCTATTACCAATCTCAAGGTCATATTACTCTGTTTCGCTTCAGTATTCGACTCTGCGCACACGCATCCAAATGGGAAACACGCTGGTTTTCAGTTACAAACTGCTCGCTCAGCCGCGAAACGGAAGAGTGACATCAATTGTATTGAAATATTGCTGCTATTGTGTGCTTTGGACGAATACTGACGATTTATTCAATGTAGGTAATAAAATAAACGGATTGGTTTTAGCCATTGTTTTTTGAAATTTTTATTCCTTTATTTAACTCCCGAAAATATCTTTTCATTATAATATTTTAAACTTTCGCGTTTTGAACACATATTAACTCACATTATAGACGGGTCTAACGCGAATTTATTTTTGTCGGGTAGATGCATAAATCTATGTTTTGACATTTTGCTGGAACATCAGTCAGCCCACGACCAGTGAAACCTGTGTCGAAACGTCGGTAAATCAAGGTAATTATTAATTTGCCGCGAATATAATTCGCGTTAGACCCGTATACACGGTGTAACATGAGTAAACCGAACAATTTTAATAGCGTATTCCTGATCATATTTAGAGACAAAAATGTCCTATAAACTTTTTTGAAATTCGCCTAGTTTCAGAGATATTATTAATAAAAAAAAAACAAGTTTTTATTGTTACATAGTGTAAAAGGCCATTTTGATGGTGATGTTGCTGCTATGGGACGTAGTCTGAATATCCTTATTGATAGATGTCAAAAAGTGACAAGTAACACTTTGCAAAAAGTAGGTTCGACGAAAAAAAAATGTAACAATCAATTTTAAGTGACAATTTTACCAATAACATTTATTATTTATGTGCAAATACATTCGAAAATTGAAAAAAAAAAAACAAAAAATAATTCTTTTTTGTCGAAATTGACCTAAAGTCATATTACATTTTTTACTTCTTTTGACCTCAGAAATGCGTGGTTAAAATTACCGGTTTACTCATGTTACACCGTGTATAATGTGAGTTAATATCTTTTCATTATACTCATATAGGAGAGCCGAGAGCCATATGATCGTGTCATATCGCTGATGGCCCAATATTACAGGATTCTATGTTTCACTTTTCTTGAACTGAAATTTGAACATTGTCATCGTGACATTAAGTTTCAACTATCTTGAAAATGTTACATAGAACCCTGTAATATTGGGCTAGCGATATTACGAATACGGAGTATGAACGGATGAATTCGCATAGTAAAATCTATAAGTTTTTGGCAAAAATTTCATTCTTGGTACAAGCTTTTATCGCTGACTGTACTTTTCTTACGACAGACAACTAATACTCATCGAGATAATTCTAAAAACCCCTAACACAATTAGGTTGCGTTGTTTCATCACAGAGTTCCTATGGCCACCTCCTGTCTCCATCATCAGATCAGTTCGACAGTACCATATTATTGTATTGTCATCAGAACTACATGCAGCTGCCAATTTTCATGACGCTACGATCCTTGGAAGATGGTTAAATTAGTTACCTTAGATTCCATTACATCGTTAGTTACATACAGGTCGACCTAATAAAAGCTTGTTAATAAATGGCGACCGGTTTTCATAGATCTGGTATTTAAGGGGAGTGGAAAAAGAGGGAGGTCTTTGTCCAGCAGTGGGATACAGTGGGATCTTAATAAATAATAATAATACCTACCAAGATAAAATAAGAATTTACCAAAACTCTCAAAGTTCGAGATTGTAACTTTAGCTAGATCGATTTATCGCCCCCGAAAACACCCATATAGCAAATTTCATCGAAATCGATAGAGCCGTTTCCGAGATCCCCGAAATATATAAATAAACAAGAATTGCTTGTTTAAATATATTAGATAGATTACAAATTAAACATAGCTGCATTTGCTACTGCACTATAAATATCTTAATATCGAATGTAGGTATATTATATTATGATCAGTTCATGTCATGTTTATTAATAAAGTTAACTCAATTGTTATCATTTCGAGCACATGGTCACGAGAATGAGAGCGGCTATTAGTCACTGTTGACACTAAATTCTAATTTATCGATACTAATTGGACTTGCTAATTAGATGAGGGTGCTTATCGGCGTTTAGTCATTTTAGGTTTTCTAGAAATAAGCTTGCCGTGGGAGACCTCTTTTAGAAACGATATTACTCTGCACTTCTGCAGTGATAATAGTCATAAATAAAATAAAAAAGTATCTTTTACCCACCGGTTATACCGTGGGGCCTGGAGAGTAAAAAATTAAACTGTGAACTGTACAGTCACCTGCAAAAATATCTGACACGACTTTATTTGGAGAGCCATGACAGCGTGTCAAATACTAGATATTGAAACGATATGTATTGGATATGTCAGTATCAAACAAGTGTCAAAATTTACGTTTTTACGTTTTAAAACGGGTCCCTATTACTAAGACTTCGCTGTCCGTCCGTCCGTCCGTCTGTCTGTCACCGGGCTGTATCTCACGAACCGTGATAGCTAGACAGTTGAAATTTTCACAGATGATGTATTGCCGCTATAACAACAAATACTAAAAACAGAATAAAATAAAGATTTGAATGGGGCACCCATACAACAAACGTGATTTTAGCAACGTCGGGAGTGGTCAGTACTTGGATGGGTGACCGTTTCTTTTTTTGTTTTTTTTTTGCATTATGGTACGGAACCCTTCGTGCGCGAGTCCGACTCGCACTTGCCCGGTTTTTATTTATTATTTTCTCGTGTTACTTATATTTATATATCAAATACACACTGTATTTTTTACCCCGACACACGGACGCACGTGTCGGAATCCGCTTGCCTGTCATTTCTCCGGAGACATCGGAATGGCTGTCATTCCGAATGATAATTGATTTCCGCTCGAGTTAATGAAAGTCGATCAAGTGTAATGTTTACCTTTACGGGCACATTCTATCAATAAATTGCAGTTTGGACGTCGGTGAGGTGGCCTCATGCTGCGAATTTATAACTATATTGGGTCCATATTGGGTCGGATATTAATTGATTGTCCTAATGTAATGTTACGCATAAAACTCATTTCGCATAATTTTTATTGTGCTGGAAATATTAACATTTCTGAAAAATTATAACACAAACCTCTAACCTTACCTACCCAATTCTATGCAAAATATTTTCGAAAATACTTTCTGTTTCAGCTGGAGAAAAAATATGCGAAAAGAGATTTATGCGTAACATTACATTATGACAATCAATTATTATGCGACGAGATAGGATCCCGTGGAACCTCGATAACACGAATCTCAAGAGAAACGCCAAAAACTACGTGGTAACATTGGTAACGAGGTTTCGTCTTATGGAGGGCATCGACTTAAGGAGGTTCTTGTAGGTTATTGTTCTTTTTGAAGAGGTGTCGAGTTACAGAGGTAAAATGCATGAAAAATTCGTGTTAGAGAGGTAATTTTAGAAACGCATAAAATACAGTTTTTTGTCTTTTTCGAGTTACAGAGGTTTGTTATCAAATAACTTCGAGTTAAGTATAGAAGTGTTAAAACAAAACGACAATTTTTTTCGAATAGTAGCGGTCAAATTTTCGTTTTTCGAGTTACGTCAAGTCAAAAATGTTAATAATCATGAAGGGAATCGTCTTAATAATGAGGTTAAATTATTTCGAGTTTATGGGGTCTGAAGGGAAGGGAATAACACTTAATTTCGTGTTAACTAGGATTGCGTCTTATTGAAGTTAAGAATTAAGGGGCCCACTGTTTAACAGTCCGCCGGACGGTATCGGCCTGTTAGTTGTTCGGAACTGTCAAAATTTTGTTCTAACTGACAGGCCGATACCGTCCGGCGGACTGTTAATCAGTGGGCCCCTTTAGCGAGGTTCCACATATATGTATATTTTTCCGACTGTACGTCAAATACCATACTACTACTACTAATCAAAGAAGTTAGTGAGTTTCCTTTAGAATTTATTTGTAAAACAGATCGATTCCAATGCATTTTTGTGAGAACGTTGACTAAATTATACAAATAATTCATTTAAATGACATAACCACCTCTCACCGGCCGCAGCCATAATGAGCTGACTGCGATTTAAAGCAATTGTAATGAAAACAAACGGTTAATGAAGTTATAATATTACATGCAGTATACGGACTTGTTCAAATTTTACGGTACACCTAGTTCATAGTCAGACGTGGCTCACTCCGCGATTTCGTCGCGTCGCAACAAGTAGCTACAAGTACATCCGTCCCACAGCAATTTTGGTGGCTAGCCATATTAGGCCGCGGGTGGCGCTTGCGCCACCTAGCGGTCATATCTGTCCTAATCGTAACAGACGCGTTTTGTTAGAGAGTGAATCTTCTGTACCTAGTAGTATTATTTATTCTGTGCCCAGGCGGCTTAGCACGGTAGCCTTTTTATCGCTTGTCACCATGCCTGTCACGTTCTAACAAGTATGTAAGTGCGAAAGGGACGCGCTTAGTGATAGTCGATAAAAATGGAACCGTGCTGCGCCCGCTAGTGTAAATTTCATTCGATAGCGTGACGTGAAGTACCTACACGTTTGCGTTAAGTGTCATTTTGTATGGGATTTCGAGTTTCCAAAACGTCCCGCTTGGCGCGCTGTTTGAATCCCACACAAAAATACCCCTAGTGTTTAGTTGTCATTAGGCCGTCTAAGCTAACTTTTCACCGACTTTAACGTGTAGTGACCACACCGACCGACAAAGTGAGGGTCATTATAAACGCCATATTTTCATAGAAATGTGACATTCATGAGGACATTGCCACACTTTGTCATTGAAAATGCCATGCAGAGTTAGTTTGGTCCAGCTCAAATATAAAAATGTTGAAGTTTATTATGTAATTCAATCAATGAATTATGAGGTGTTAATAAATTAATGTTTTAGTATAACGTGTGTATAAAGAAATGTTTTGGTATTACTATTTTGGTATATTCAAATCGTATATGTATTTACGTATTTTTTTCTTTTCAGGTAAGTGATAAGTACAACAATTGGATCTGGAATCTGGAATCTTCGGTAATACCTATCCTTGTAATTCCTAGTCCCGGCGTATTTAGTACAACTTAAACTAATGAGAGAAGGCATATTTTTCGATAGTTACCTAGGTATCTAGCAAACCTATAACATAACGCGCACTTTAGGTGAATTACTTTGGGCTTACAGTGCTGTCTGTTCGGTCATAACTCATAACATGTTATGGCGTGTTTCTATTTATCATATTTTGATGGGTAACCAAGCCATCACTACATCTTATAAAACAAAGTCCCCCGCCGCGTCTATCCGTTTGTGTGTTTGTATGTTCGTGATAAACTTAAAAACTACTGAACAGATTTTCATGCGGTTTTCACTTATCAATAGAGTGACTCTTGAGGAAGCTAAGATGTAAAATTTGTTAACCCATGCGAAGACGGGGCGGGTCGCTAGTTCAGAATAAAAATAATGTTGAAAGTAACTCACAATACTGGCTAGACTATAATAAGCGTGTCGTGTTATGGAGTATACTTTTTGCACTATTGTGCCTATTTCCCACGCCGTGATAGCATTGTCTCATTTCAAAAGTGACGCCAGGTGAATTTCTTCGCTGAATCGTGTCGATTCTGCGTTCTTTATTTGCTTGAGGACAAATTGAAGTTATATCTAACCCCATATTCATAAAACTTTACCGGCCTATTTAGTTAAATTATGTTTTATCCTTTTTTTACAAATATATAAGGCAAAATGACAGACAAAGACAAACGATGCATAATTAATAGGGAGTATTACTGCAATCTTCTGCCGCCAGAGTGCAGCACTAGCGCCTCTAAGTAAACCACAGACTAACTTATACAACATACTGTTTTGTGTTGTTTTGACAAATTTTCAAATTTTTAGTTTTCAGCTTATGTGGACTGTAGGTACATAAGCTGAAAACTAAAAATTTATATCAGATACGATATAATCGGCCAAGGCGCTCACAAATATCTAAACACGCCTCTACCTATTGTCAGGACGATGCGTGTTCAGATATTTTAGAGCACCGCGGCTGCTCCGATACATCTGATGGCGACTGTACCTGAGCTGAAAACTAACGAAAAGAGCAAACAAGGAAAGAATGAATTTTGGAGTAATTATTCTCAAGTGACAGGATGAGCTAAACGAGTAAGACCCCAATTCATCTCGAGCAAGTGAATGATTGACTGGAAAACCCTGTGCTTGCGAGCAATGCTTCCTACTCAGTCTCTTTTCCATGTCGCTTTACTTTCGAAACAACTTTGAAAAGAACTCTAAAATGTTGAGTTGTTTGCATTTTTTTATTTAATTAACACGATCCATAGATATGTAATACATATAATAACTAAAATTTAAAAAAATAATTATAAAACAACAACAAAGGAAACATGTTACTTAATACCCCGACTTTCAGGGCTACTTGTCCCTACCCACCGTGACCTCAACCTCAACCCAATACAATTAGCGGGCAGTCAAGACGCTCGGCCACACACCTCAGCATGCTGTTGCCACTGCCGCGCACTCGTTTCACGCACATTCGCCCTAGGCCCCATGCCCTGTAGCCGCCCCTTTCAAGGCACCCATAATATTGACTACATTTTGAGTTATTTCTTGTTACCATCAGCGAATTTTTTGTCACAATTTGCCGCCCCTAAATATCTTGCCGTCCTAGGCCCGGGCTACTGTGCCTTACGCTACGTCTTACGTAGGCGAACAACGCGCGAACGCGGCGCGGCGCGGCGCGGCGAAATCAATCCTTTGATGCCCATAGAAGTGTCCTACGTAAGCGATCTCGTTGCGAACGCGGTGCGGCGCGATTTGCACGCGAATGTCAGGCGGCGCGGCGGCGGCCGCTTTCGCCGCGCCGCGCCGCGCCGCGTTCGCGCGTTGTTCGCCTACGTAAGACGTAGCGTTAGGGCACATCCGCCACTGTTCACCAGTGCGGCTATTCTTTTTATTTTTCCCTATTCTTTTTCACATAATGCAGGCGTGGCTCACTCCGCGATTTCGTCGCTTTGCAACAACCAATTTTGGTGGCTAGCCATCATATTAGCATAAACAATACCTTCTTAAAATATTTCTGCTACAAGATTACGTAGATATTTAAAATTTCGTTAAATCCAGTCGTCTTTAACAATTGACGCATTAAAACCGGTATATCACGTCATTCGCGTCTTCGCCAACGTTTCAGCCTTTTGTCTTACAAGATGCCACTTGTCAGCTTTTGTACGGCGACAACCGGGCTAGTTAGTACCTTGTCTCACTGAACTCAGGGTTGGCATGGCATAATCAGGCAAAGTGAACGACTGCCCCGAAACCTCCCATTCTTAAGCCAACCACTAACTAACAGTCCGCCGGACGATATCGGCCGGTCAGTTGGTCGGAGCTGTCAAATTTTTGTTCTAACTGACAGGCCGATATCGTCCGGCGGCCTGTTAGGCAGTGGTCGGCTTTAGGGTTCCGTACCCAAAGGCTAAAAACGGGATCCTATTACTAAAACTCCACTGTCTGTCTGTCACCAAGCTGTATCTCATGAGCCGTGACAGCTAGACAGTTGAAATTTTCACAGATGATGTATTTCTGTTGCTGCTATAACAACAAATACTAACTTATTTTTCATCCAGGGGGTATAATGGAAACTACTTTTGTATGAAGAAGCGGCTGTCCGATTTCCTCTTAAAATGACAAGGTCCTATAGCCAAGTACGTCACGGCATAAATTTATAAAGTAATTACCTTTGTTATTTAGTCGTGACGTCACAAACCGCATATAATTGTAAGATTATTTTTTACTTCACACCAATCACACCTTTATTACCTTAATGTTTATTTGAACAGCTGTTCTGGAGCACATCCTGTCTCTTTCTTATTCGTAATGATAGAAAAGCATTCAGAATAGATTATACATTAAATTAGAAAACATTCCTGTTTGCGTATTATAGATGGGTTTATCCACGTGACAAAAGGATTTACTTTACATTGGACATTGCATGCAGTTAGTATTGACAACCAAATTAGCTTGAACCATAATGGCCCAACAATTAAAGTCCGTGACAACTTCGATGTGTTGTGCATTATACATAACTTATGATCAAGTGTTCTAAAATTCAAATCCGTGACCTCCGTTATAGAATAGAAGCCGCCTTCGAGTTATCGCTTAAAAAAAGTATATGCAGATATGACTCAGATCGAATAAAAAAATTCTTATACATAATAGTAACGGTGCGATTCGGGAAATGAATTAGAGATTAACTAGAAACGATATAGTAAAGATATGTGACGTCCCACGGATAAAGGTACCTTATGGCGGTTGGCGCTTACGCTAATCATTAACGCCGCTCCAATATTGCGGCGCTATGCGACAAACGCCGGCCGCCATAAGGTACCTTTTTCTGTATAACTTCACATATCTTCACTATTTCATATCTAGTGAATATATTATTCATTAATATCTAATTCATTTCCCGAACCGCGGCGCCAGCCGCCATAAGGTACCTTTTGCAGTGGAACGTCACATATCTTTACTATTTCATATCTTTACTAATTCATTTCCCGAATCGAGCCGTAATAGGCTAGCTAGACGTAGCCACAACATGAGATCCTGAACAATGCCCTTTCTTCATGCGCCCGCGCCGAGGCCACCGCTCACCTGCTCGCTTTGTGCCACATTACACCACACGTTGCACTAATATTAAATTCGGTCTAAACTAAGTGTAATAATTTACATTATTACACTATATTTATTTATTTAACATTTTAAATCAGGCAATAAAATGTCGCAAAAAAAAGCAAAGCGATATCAGTGAAAGAATAAGGATCGAAGTCAAATGGTGTTCTAACAGTTTTAATCTTCTGTCGAAAGATGGCAGTAAATTGACTGTGTCTACATAATTTACTTTGACAGTCCCCCTCTATTTTGCGATAAAGATATCTTTACTATTTCATATCTAGTGAATCTCTAAAGGTGGCCACCTGGCCACTGACGAGCCTTCCAACAGTCCAAATAGCGTGGCTGCAATCCAAAATCGGTCCGTGAATGTCAAAAACGTACAATGTTTAATATTAGGATGCCGTCCATTTGGATGATCCATTGTAACGGCATCCATCTGGAAGGCTAGTCAGTGGCCTGCTTTATTCATTTCCCGAATCGTTTGGCGATAGGCTCTCAGTCGCAAAATCATCGAAGTAAAACAAGGGCCAAGTCCTTGAAATATAGCGTTTTACATTAACAATTTCAACATTTAGCTTCCTTATCTATTTATTTACTCCACCATTGTTAAGACTATTGCGAAATACTTTTGACGCTTTCTCGAATCGTATTGTTCCATTTATTCGGGCAGCGCACATTTTGAATAGTATGCTATTGTCTTTCATTAGAAACTTTAACGAGATACCGTATTATTTATTTCGTCAGCTTAATACAACAAGCGCAGCGTAGGACGTCCACCCACAAGATGGACAGACGATCTTGTTAAGGTCACCGGAAGACGCTGGATGCGGGTCGCTTCCAACCGGCACGTATGGAGGTCCAAGGGGGAGGCCTATGTTCAGCAGTGGACGTCTTATGGCTGAGATGATGAATACAACTGTTGTATGATATTCAAAATGAAAATATTTAAGCTTCCAATGTACTGAGGCAATTGATTACTTATTTTTTACTACGAAAAATACATTAACCTCGTTAAGCCTAATGTGAATTACAATGTACACTCCGTACCAAAGTAATTAGAACCTTAGGTAAACCAAATAAAGTAGCATTTATTTTGTTTCATTGCTTTCTTAAACAAACGAAATTCATGCCATTTTACTACTTATACATCGTGGTTCAAATTTTAAAATAGGATACTTAATTTCATAATTGTGGGCTATACGAGGTATAAAGATTAAGATAGTTTATATTCAAATAGGCATATTACAATGCGCTTATGAACGTCTAATAAAGCTACGCCGTCTCTAACCGTAACTCTGTTCTGTTCTGTTGTGTGTGTGTTCTGTCTGTTCTGTTGTGTGTGTGTTCTGTCTGTTCTGTTCTGTTGTGTGTGTGTTCTGTCTCGCCTGTTGCTGTGGCTATTTACACTGTAAATCTGTTATTGTATTTTTCTTTGTGGTGCAATAAAGTGTATTTATTTTACTTACTTACTTACTCTGCCTCGAAGAGAAGTATTAAATCCCCCCCTTAATTTGAGGAGGATATTGTGCGAGAAAAAATAAGTAGTAATATAAACGAGCCAATAGTTATATAAACAAGCACCTTTAAAACCATGTCAATTGAACGTAAATGTCCTCCTAATTAGCCAGCTGTTCAATTCTCTAATTACGTGGCAGATTGTATTAAAGATACAGAATCAAGTGTAATAAAACTGCCGTATTCGAACTTCAAGATATTTACAAGAGACGACACGTACTAGATCCATTCTAGATACGTTATAATTTAGTTTAGGTATCAACTAGTTCTCTTTTGCAGCGCAGTTCGGGCAACCAATGTCACTTTTACGTTAGATAGAATAAGATATCTATTAGATGTGAATTGGATCTCTAAGTCATATCCTGTAGAAATCGTTCAAGAGTATCTCCAGAATCACGCAAATGTCAAATTTGACAGGTTTTATCGTATCTTGGTGAATTGGTGATGTCTAAAAGATATCTAATAGATGTCTATTTCAAAATCCGAATCGGGCCCAAAGTATTAATGACTACCTGTTTCTGTTGTTGCTATGTATATTGTAAAGGTATTGACATTGAACTGAACGCAGCACGCCTTTCCTTTCTGGTGGCAATCGAAATCATGTTGTATAAAATTATAATTATATTTGAATATAAACAACGATTAGTGCCAATCCAAATAAGCTATTCTATCAGTCATGATCATTATACTATTCTTTTATGGATTGAAGGCAAATTCACTTAAGATTTCGGTTCTGCTTTGACCACAATTTTCGTATTTTACATCTCAATACTACGCACGGTAACTGGCAAGATTTAGGCAATACCTGTAACCCAATCAAAAGTTGGTTGCATTATCCTTATACCTTCGGAAGCAGAAGTGTCTCCATTTTGTTTTTTTTTGCGCGTGTCATCATCATCATCCGTAGTAGGTAAGTAGTTAACAAGTACGAGTAGTAGTAGCCGTGGATCTCAATAATTTTACTGAACACATTTGTGAAATCCCACGGGAAAAGGTACCTTATGGCGGTTGGCGCTTACGCTATTATTAACGCCACTCCAATATTATTGCGGCGCTATGCGACGTAAGCGCCAGCAGCCATAAGGTACCTTTTTCCGTGGAACGTCACATTTATATGTATAGTAAATATGTACTTAATTTTATTGTTGTTCAGCAGTGAAAGGCGAACACGTTTCTATTCTACCAATATAACCCAATTTTTTGCACTAGACTGACGATTGGATTTAATGTTAGGTATGTTCTAAAATATATATGATGTATAATATATCGCTTCCAATACCTATTTAATTCAGGAACACGAGGTCGGTATATATCTACAAAATGAGTGTCTTATGTTACAGGTACTTTAACCGTTATTAAAAACTTGGCTTACCTATTTACAATTATAAAATGCCACTTACATCCCACCGAACCAGTACTCCGACCAATAAATAAAAACCTTACTTTTTTATAATTACGGGAACATATGTGACGTTTCATTGGTAAAGGTACCTTATGGCTGTTGGCGCTTAGACTATTATTAAAGACGCTCCAATACTAATGCGGCGCCACGCGACGCGACGTATAAGTGCCGACCGCCCAGGATTGCCAACTCCAATTTTTTTTTACCCCTAGAGCTCAACTTAAAAACCCCTAAAACTGTACTATTATTTTGGAAAACCCACTAAATAAAAAATAAAATAAATTATACGTTTAATTAATTCTTTATTTATACATTTTCCAGAATTTAGTACATTATTATGATTTTCAACCGGTTCGACATTTTTCTGATCATACATACATATGAACGTTACAGATGGTCAAGCAAATTTTGTCAGTAGAAAAGGGCGCGAAATTAAAATTTTCTATGAGACGATATCCCTTCGCGCCTACATTTTTCAAATTTGCCGCCTTTTTCTATCCTAAAAAAAACCCTAAAAAAACCACTAAAAATAAGCCTCTAAAAAAACCCCTAGCTGGTTTATTTCCCCCTAAATTTAGTGGTAAAACCACTAAGTTGGTATCCCTGCGACCGCCATAAAGTGCCTTTACCCGTGGAACGTCACATATTACATTCATCTTGAAGGTGCCATTCAAGCAGGTCCTATCCCACACAACCGGTGTAGTATGTACCAACAACATTTAACACCGTGCACCTTATGTCTTCGTAATAAGGTCTAAGATCAGTCAACAGTGACGATGGTACTGATTTACCTATAAATAGATAGTACTCGTAGCATCCGCCCTTAGCTCGGTCTCCAGTGTTGCCAACTCGGATTTTGAAAAATGCTAGACTAGTGTCTAGATTATGCCAAAATTATGCCATAGTTTTTTGAAATATGCTAAAAAAAATGCTAAAATGTCAACTACATTTTTCAAATTTGCCGCCTTTTTCTACTGACAAGATCTGCTTGACCAACTTTATATAGTCCGTCGACGTCCATCCGTCCACAAAAGTCAAAATTCATATGAAAATATGAACCACATAAGGCAATGGCGCATATTGTTGCTGCCAAGTTGGTGCAAACTTGGCTTAGACTAAATTATGCAAAAAAATATGCCAGATGCTACATGGAAAATTTTGGTGCCAAAGCAAGTGAAAATATGCCAGATCTGGCATCAATTATGCCAAGTTGGCAACACTGTCGGTCTCGTATTCCTAGCATCGTGGGAAAGTTGCCGTCACTCCGTCCCTTAGTTTGTTTTAAGTGATCCGGGGTTATTTCTGTAGACCAATATAAAAGAGCTTAAGATAACGTATAGCTCCTTAGCTATGGGGGTCAAAGTTAACTGGTTTGTGGTAATAAGAATACAATCTTAGTTTGTTTTAGTTTAGTGGTCTGGTATCTTGACGATGACGAGACATAAACAAAGATTTGTAAACATACTTTTTATCTGTGGAGGAAATGGGTCCATATTGGGTCGCATAATAATTGATTGTCCTAATGTAATGTTACGCATAAAATTAATTTCGCATAATTGTTATTGTGCTGGAAATATTTACATTTCTGAAAAATTATAACACAAACCTAACCTAACCCTATTCTACACAACCTATGCAAAATATTTTCGAAAATACTTTCTGTTTCTGGAGAAAAAAACGTATTTAACTGATTTGCAAGACCGAAGTGATCCCATAAGTGTTCCGTAAACAAAGTTTTGTACGGAACACTAAAAATATGCGAAAAGAGATTTATGTGTAACATTACATTATGACAATCAATTATTATGCGAACTGTTATGCGATGAGATAGGATCCCGGAGGAAATCACTACACTTTATAAAACAAAGTCCCCCCGCCGCGTCTGTCTGTTTGTGTGTATGTATGATCGCGAATATCGCGATAAACTCAAAATCTAATGGACGGATTTTCATGCGATTTTCACTTATCAATAGAGTGATTCATGATTATTGAGAAAGGTTTATGGATTTGTTAAGGTTTTGTGTAACCCGTGCGAAGCCGGGGCGGGTGGCTAGTTTAGTATAAAAAAAAAGTTGAAATACATAAAAGACCCACGACCTAACTCAACCTAAACAGGTTATTATATACCTTAGTTTTTTTTTTTCAATTTATTTGGGACAAAAAACAGTAACACACAGGGCTTAGACACATAAATAGAGTACCTACAAAGGATAATAAAGTGGTAAGGTATATTCGGGTAATTCCGAATGACGAAAGCTGTGGGATAATTCCGAAAAGAGGCTTTTATTATGATGGAATTTTGGATGATTTTCATCTGAATTTCCAACATTCGGAATTACCCGAATACACCTTACCTACTTTATTGAAGAAGAAGAAGAAGAAGAAATACATTTATTTTAACGTCACAACATAGTACATGTAAAAAAAAGAAAAGTATGCAGACATAAAACAGATTAGGACGCTAAAATAGGATCCCCACTCAGCATGATGCCGCGGCAGACCGTGGCGCTGGTTTTCTGTGGGGACCTGACTTAAACTAAAATTGAATGGCGACACGTATTACGCCAACGACACACAAGTAAATTATTTACATTGATTAAAAAAAAAAAACATGAACATGAATATTGTGTGTAATGATTAATGATACCTATTTACATGCATTGTTGTTGGAGTATAAAAATTTACCAACCAACCAATAGGCATCGTGTTTTTCGTAACTTAAATAATGAATACTAGATAAGTATCTCTTAAAGTGATATCCAGACATAGAAGTTTTTGTGGCATAATCGAGTGTTTGAGAAAATGAAACATCGATAAATCTGCTATCGATAAGTCTGTGACAGATTAATAATTAAAAGATGTAACTTCTACTTGCTGTAAATAACCTACAAATTTTAAGAATGCAAATCAATTACAAACTGGCACATATATAATTTCTTTTTTACTATATTTAGTGTACTAGAAAATAAAACAAAAACTCTAGTATACAACGCCCAAAGGACAGAAAACAATTAAAATATCAAAGAAGATATCGAACCTGTCGTGTACTTCGCGATAGCTATGTTATTATACAGTGTTAAAATCGATGATAAAGTTACATCGATAAGAGAAATGTCGATAGTTAATTTTGTCAATCACTTTATTTTGCCACAATAACTTCTATGTCTGGTGATATCTCACGTAGCTATAGTTCGACGTTAGTTTGTGATTGTTTTATTAACGAAATGCTTTAAATTTGACGTTTACGCACGTAGCTACGCCGATACGTAAATTAAATGCATACTTACTTATGCAATAAAAAGAAGATTTCGAGGAATATGTTTCAGCTACCTATGTAACAATTATATACCATATATGATCATTTACATTATTTTGGTTCCGCCGGACGGTATCGGCCTGTCAATTAGAACATTTGAACAGTTCCGAACAACTGACAGGCCGACACCGTCCGGCGGACTGTCAATCAGTGGGCCCCTTTAGAACAAAAATTTTACAGTTCATAACAACTGACCGGCCAATATCGCCCGGCGGACTGTTAGTCAGTGGTCGGCTTAAGTTGCGTAGGTATTTGACCTAGTGCCTTGGTTAGAAATCTTAGATTGCTATGGACGACTGAGGTTTGAATTGTAAATCATTTTGAATTTGTTTTGTTGGCCTAGATTTTCATATTGTTAACTTTAATAAAGAAACTTCAGTGAGATGCTAACATCTTATTTGTTTTACAACGGGGCAAAGTTGTTTTAAATTCTCTCTCTCTCGTGCTAAATTGATACAAGCGAAAGATTCCTAAATAAAACCAGGAGCGTAGCGAGTATCGAAAAGTCGAATCTTTTTTTTTTCTCTTTATTTTTAGAGCTTGTCACCGAGGTGAACATGTCGCTCCATAAAAAACCACAAATAAATATATTCTTACAACTAAGAAAAGTCGAATCTATACCTACATATTTCATAAATACTGGCCAAGTGCGTCCCACCATGCAAAATAATGCGTTTTTAAAACTAAATCTCGTCCATTGTAAAATCCTCTAAATATGAGTTTCTTTGATTTTTTTATGTTATTTAAAAAAAAACAATAGACTAACATTCTACGAATTTTTCAATTTTTGTATTTGTTACGGTCGACAGCTATTTAAAAAAAATAGACACAGGACGTTATTTTGGTATATATTTTTAACTAGTAAGTAGGTATCAGGTGTATAAATAGTTTATTTCTGAATAATAATTAAAAGCTAATTCAGTATGTAGTCCGACAAGAAAGTGTAGAAAATTATTGAGGGCGCCACTTCATACGTAACTGTCACATTTCTGACGTAATATGCTTAAGCATGGCAACAAATTAGTATTGAATTTTTTTAGTTCCATTTTATTTTATTTCTACTATTTTATGTGGCACTATCTATAGTTATTTGTTTTAAAAGGAGGCACAGTTAGAGTGAAACACAAAATTTTTCACCACACCAACCCGAAGCAAATACCTATTAAATGTAAAATATCAATAAAAAATCAAATCCATGATTGTTATTAAATATTTATCATCCAAAATCATCATTTAAAAGTCAATTCTACATAGGCCTAATACGTAAAGTTAAGGATGAATATGACCGTAAAAGAATAGCTGATAATACAAATAACCCCAAGAAACTGTGGAGTACGATTAAAGATATAACGTTTACTCATCAGCAGCAAAACCACTCCTCTGAGCTTGCATTAATTAAGCCAAATGCGGAAGATTCTCTTAACTACTCAAACAAGTATTTCACCTCGATAGGACACAATTTAGCTAGTAAAACCCTAAATCGGCTTAAAACTACAGAAAGCAACCTGGCGGCGAATGTAACCGTTAAGAGAACCCCGGTGAATTCATTCTTCATGGGCCCTACTGATGAGGCTGAGGTAGAGAGTCTGATTAGGAATCTCAAATCGGACAGCGCACCTGGACTTGACAATATTAACAATAGTCTACTAAAGCACATCAAGGATTATATAATTATGCCACTGACTTTCATTTTTAACTTAAGCCTATCGACTGGCTGCTTTCCGGATCACTGGAAGGTGGCTGCGGTCATTCCCATCCATAAAGGCGGCTCTAAAGACTGCCCAGGTAATTATCGCCCGATTAGTCTCTTAGGAAGCGTGTCCAAAATCTTTGAAAAAATCGTTAATAATCAATTAGTTAAATTTCTTGAATCAGAGAATATGCTTTCTTCTAGGCAGTTCGGATTTCGGCATGGGAACTCGACTGAGGATGCTGTCTCGACGCTTACTCGACTTGTTTCTAACTATTTGGATAAAGGTGACGCGTGCATTGGAGTCTTCTTGGACCTGGCCAAGGCATTCGACTCAGTTTCGATTCCAATTTTGCTTAGGAAGCTCGAATTGTCGGGTATTAGAGGTACGGCACTCAATTGGTTTAAAAGCTATCTAACAAATCGTAGCCAATGTTTAAGGTTGGGTGCCTTGGTCAGTTCTCAGAAAAATATTCCTTATGGAGTTCCACAGGGAAGCATTCTCGGTCCAACGCTATTTTTGATTTATATCAATGATTTAACTGACATTTTCATAGGCGCCGAAATTATCTGTTATGCAGACGACACTGCCCTCATCTTTCACGAATCGTCTTGGGAAAAATGTTTCACTGCTACCGAGAGGGGGCTCGCTAAAGTAACTAACTGGCTTGCAAATAATTTACTTACTTTAAATATCTCAAAAACCAAATATCTTTGTTTTCATAAGACTGCAGCTTCACGTCCAAGCCACCACCCTGAAATCAAATTAACGACAGACCCCTCATCTAGTGGCCCGGGGAGTACGAATAACAATAGTGTCAATAACTGCCGCACAATAAAATACTTAGGCGTTACCCTTGACGAAAAACTTAATTTTAAAGCCCACATAAATTCCGTGTCCGCTAGGGTTAGAAAGCTGATATATATTATGAAACTACTTAGAAACGCTGCCGGTAAAGATATACTTAAATTAGTATACACAGCCATTTGCCAACCAGTGGTCGCGTACTGTATCACGGTTTGGGGAGGAGCTGCTAGCTCGTACCTTATAGCCTTAGAAAGAGCTCAACGTTTTATCCTAAAAGTAATGCTTAGAAAGCCTCGGCGATTCTCAACTGCTTCTCTGTATAAAGAGTGGAAGGTATTGTCAGTTCGGCAACTTATGTTTCAAAGGGTGACTCTCATGGTTCATCGAAACACCATTGCTTCTCAAAACTATCCATACCTGTTAACCAGAAGAGTGTACAAAATTCCTGTTCCGAGCACCAATACCATTTTTGCAAAACGTTTCCCCAGTCACTTCCATCCATATATATATAATGTGGTCACAAAATATTGTGACATTAAGAGCGCATCCTTGCCCGAAGCCAAGAGAAAACTTTTCAACTGGTTAAATAGTCTAAACTACCATGAAACTGAGCAAATAGTAAAACGAGTTGTCTAAATTCTACACATAGTACAATCACTTTTTTCAGGCTCGCTCATACAGGTCCTAAATCACATCAGACACAAACACTTCACATCATACTCACACACACATGACACACATCACGACTTTCTACTTAGTACACACTTGAAATTGTAAATATAATATAAAATTGTATTAGTTAGTAATAGTATGTGTTAGTTTTTTGCATGCATTTCATTTAGCATTTCTTTTTTCTTTTTCTTCGCATATAATGTATATACCTAAGCACTTTAGTTTAGAGGATACCCCAAAAGTTCATGTACTTGGTAATTCTGTAGAGCGGTCACCACGACACAGGCCTAGCCTAGTGTGGGATCACTGAGCTAGTTATGTAATTTTATCTTCTTTCTTTTAATAAACGAATTTTTATTTTATTTTATTTATTTTATTTTATAATTCTAGCAGCAAACATAAGAAAATAACTCAAAATTTGCATTTAATTACTTTGCCTCACATGTGAATTACTGATAGCAAAGTGCAACTTTGTTATCCGTTTTTGAAGTGCAAAGCAAGCCTTTCCGAGCTGGTGTGGTGAAAAGTATTTTAACGCCTGTAACTTCAACTCTCAATTAAAGCATAGCTACCAAAGAAGCTGATTGGTCGGTCAGATGGCCCGTCTAATTTGACATAGACAACCCATTGACCAGTGCCATTGACCGCGCGGCCCACTTGCAGGGAAATTACGAACTTGGCCCGGCTTTTTATGGAGAAGATTCAATTATGTTGTGTGGAGATGATGGTTTTTTTTTAGTTTTTATATGAAGCAAAGGAGGGGAGCCCTTTGCCCAGCAGTGAGACGCTCAATCAGGCTAACAAAAAAAATGGAGCAGGTTAATTGAATGTTGTGATGAATAAAATATAGATTTATTTGCGGAATGATCACAGAATAAATAGTAGGTACTAGGTGAACTAGGTACTAGAATTAAAAACGGGTGGTCAATACATCGGTTTCATGAAATAATTGCTCTAAACTCGGTCTAGAGGATTCCTAGTCTATGTGTGGAGATGATGGTTTTTGAGTTTAAATATGGAGCAGGTTAATAAGTGTTACAGTAAAATACAGATTTATTTTAGCGGTATGATAATTATAAGAATTAAGAAATTCTTATAATGACTATTGTTTGTTTTTTAGCATTAGGAAGAAGGTAAGGTAATCTCGACATGTCTTTTAATTTAAAACGCTTTTTAAAAATCAGTTTGAAAGCACTTATGAAAGCAGAAGAATATAAATAATCGTGTTAGATTCATAATTGTTACATATTTGCCGTAACTTATTTTTAAAATGTGTTTTTCAATTAAAAGACACATCAAGATTGTTTACCTTATATTTTCTAATGCTAAAAAAACGAAATATATGATAGAACCTTAAAAACGTATCGTAACATTTTAAACTTGCTAGTCACTTAATTATCCGGTTTGGAACTTTCTTTAAAATAATCTAAAACAGACCTAATTAGACAGTATACATTTTAATTAATTACATGTTAATTAATTACTACTTGTATGTTTTGTTTTTTTATTTGATGTAACATACATTTATTAATTTTAAAACTTTCATTTGTATCGTTAGTAGTAACAATATATGTAAGGTGCGTTAGGTTAATTTCCAAAACGGGGTAATTTTATATGTGACGTTCCACGGCAATAGGTACCTTATGGCGGCTGGCGCTTACGTCGCATAGTGCCGCAATAATATTATTGGAACGGCGTTAAAAATAGCGTAAGCGCCAACCGCCATAAGGTACCTTTTCCCGTGGGACGTCATATAAAGAAATATGGCAAATAAGGTAATTGTCCGACTTTACCCCACATTACAATCATTAAAAGGTCTTGATCTGATCTTAAATACAACCAGTTTATTACGCAACCGATTTTATATGCAGTCGATAACTCGTTCGATTATTTAATCGATATAAAACCGGTTTGTGTACATCGCTATTCATTAGCCCTTTGGGAGTTCAATGAACTTGGAAAGTGAAAGTTAAGGACATTCGAAAAGTTCACTTTGTATAAGTACTTTTTCGTAGAAAACGATCTAGTTTTGTTTGGATTATCGAAGTAGGTAATTAAATTAACGTATATCCTTTTTATATACTTAGGTACCCTAGCTTGATTTTAGCAGGCTTTGACAATATAGTTGTGCCTAATAGCGACGCCAATAAAAATGGAACCACATCATCCCTTACAAGGTCTAAAGGCGAATTCAGACACTAAAAATGTTAAATATTGGATATTGGATTGATAACTACGCGGCTCGTACCAGGTATTATTCAATAGAATTCAATATTTATTGCATGGTCCACGTTCGCATCATCATCATCTCAGCCAAAAAACGTCCACTGCTCTACAAATCTACAATGGCCTCCCCCAAGGATCTCCACAACGAACGGTCATTCGCTGCCCTCAACTAACGGTTTCCCGCGACTTTAGCCAGACTTTCGACATTCGCATACGAGACATTCATTTGAGATCCTTGCGCTAAAATAAATGCGAGGAAACACGACGGAAAAATATCAAGATAATATCACATTTTAAAAATCTGAATGCGCCCCTGACAGCGTAAAAGCCCCAATTACTTCCACACAACCGACCTTCCTGAACTATGACCTTTGCGGACTTGCCTTTACGCGAAATCCGACTTTATTTTAAAAGTAGTTAAGTTCTATATGAGTTGTTAGATTGGAGATGAGTAGGAATCGTTTGGACATACTGACATCCTCCTGAGAGTAACGTTTACGAGAAATTGGACTTTATTCTAAACGTAGTTAAGTTCTATATGGTTTCTTAGGAGATGTGTAGGAATCGTTTGGACATACTGACACACACTTGAGAGTAGCGTTTACGGGGAATTGGACTCTATTGTCATTGTAGCGACGCCTTTTATTCGTTAGCAAATGTATGATAAAAACAACACTAAGGGCCACTTGCATTCATTCATTAACCCGGCGTTAACCGGTTAAACGGTTACTATAGTAAACAGTACAATTTGATACTAGGTTAACGATTTAACCGCTTAACCCCGGGTTAGGGGGGTGGTGCTTGTGAGCCTAAGAGTCCGCAGCAAGCTCGTTTTTCCATACAAACGTAGTTACGCTCTCATTTTAAAACAACTAGCTTGATTGCTATGATACTTTGTACTCACAATAGTATAACGTACATATATCTAGTCCTGTAATTAGTTTATATAGCTTTAGATACTAATAATTCAGCCTATATCCGTCCCACTGCTGGGCACAGGCCTCCTCTCACGCGCGAGAGGGTTTGGGCTATAGTCCCCACACTAGCCCAATGCGGAATGGGGACTTCACATACACTGTTTTAATTTCTTCACAGATGTATGCAGGTTTCCTCACGATGTTTTCCTTCACTGAAAAGCTAGTGGTAAATATCAAATGATATTTCGTACATAAGTTCCTTAAAACTCATTGGTTACGAGCCAGGATTTGAACCCGCGACCTCCGGATCGAAAGTCGGACTTCTCCAGTGTCTCCACTCGGCCATCACCACTTTTAGCTTTAGATACAATAAAATAATGGATAAAAATACAGCGTATTTAAATACATCTTGGTTCAATGTACATACCTAATTACCTACATACATTACATACCCCGCACCAACTTACTTCTCTGTTTGGCCTAAAGGTTGACAGGTAGAGAATGCCGTGTAGCATTAAGTCCGCCTTTTGTCACTGTATATTTTTTACTGTGCAATAAAGTTTAAATAATAAAAAAATAATGTAGGTAATCTATACAAAACCTAAATCATTTTTTAAGAGGCTTCATCCACTCACGTCAGCCTCAGTCGTGACTGGGTCACGGTCGCGTAAGTAGATGTAGGTATTTGGGCGGGTGCCAGAGGGGAGTCAAGGTCACAGCGCAGCCTCCCCCCTCGTGGGGGGTTGTTTGCTGGGTTGTCAACTTGTCACATTATGGTTTATTAGCAGTTAATCAAAATGTTTATTAATTCATAATTACACAGGTCAAAAACACAGAAAAGAAATGTCAAAAATTATACAATTAATAATAAATACATACCTAAAAACTTAGAAATAAATAAGCAATTAATTAAAAAAAAATACCATTTCTTCAAATTACATTTAAAATAACCCGTCCTGGATCGTGGCTCATATGTCCCCATTATTCCCGCTGCGATTCCCCGCTGTACTGCAATGGATATACTATACCTGCTGAACCAGATACGACTCAGAGCGAGGATCGCAGCCCCAGCAGTTAATTGATAATTATTGCTGTATTTTAGAAAATAATGGTTTTATTTATACACACACATGTATAAGCCTCCTGACAGTCCTGACTAGGTCACGTAGGTGGAGGTGTTTGGGCGGGCGCCAAAGGGGAGTCAAGGTCACAGCGGAGCGCAGCCTCCGAGCCTCCCTCTTGGAGGGTTGTCACATTGTTATTTACTATTATAGTTAATATGTTCTTGCTAAATATATGTTTAACCCCCGACTTAAACAAGTGGGGTGTTATGTTTGACACCATGTCTGTGTGTCTGTCTGTGGCATCTCAACTGATGGATCGATTTCGATGCGGATTTTTTTACCTATGTGAAAGCGAGTTTCCTTGCGGCGGTTCTTAGATATGTTTGATAAAAATCGATCCGGCAGTTTGAAGAGAATCAGCTCTTTTCCAAAATGATGAAAGGTTTTTAAATATTTTTACAGTAGATATGGTGCTACTTTAGCTCCCTAGGGCGGGATTAAGGACAATAAGTGCCTATGTCAAAAATTTAAAGGGCCATATATGTACTGTAAAACGTTGTATGATACACATGCAAAAAGGTAAATCGCAACTCGTGTCGATTTAAAACACTTCCTTCAGTCGTATTTTGAAATTCGCTATTCGTTGCGATTTACTATTTTACGCACTTGTATCGTAAATAACTATAGTTTAATAGTTAGGTACTTATAGTAAAGAATGAGAGGCTTTATCTAATAATTTATGCCTTCTTTTCTCATGGTCAAGAGCACATAGCTAAACTAGCTAGTAGCTACTTGGATACGCGCCAGAGATTCAAGATCAAAACCTTCGCAGTGTCCCAGAGGGAGGTTATAGGGTTGTTAACTCTATGTACGAAAATTAACTATTAACCTTGTAGATCCTAATATCCCAATAATATGAGGCATCCTTGACGTAATACAACCGCGGTTTCCCATTACTTATGCGCATTTAAATAAAAACCGGGCAAGTACGAGTTGGACTCGCGCACGAAGGGTTCCGTACCATAATGTAAAAAAAAAAGCAAAAAAAAGCATAAAGAAAACGGTCACCCATCCAAGTACTGACCACTCCCGACGTTGCTTAACTTTGGTCAAAAATCACGTTTGTTGTATGGGAGCCCCATTTAAATCTTTATTTTATTCTGTTTTTAGTATTTGTTGTTATAGCGGCAACAGAAATACATCATGTGTGAAAATTTCAACTGTCTAGCTATCACGGTTCGTGAGATACAGCCTGGTGACAGACGGACGGACGGACGGACGGACGGACGGACAGCGAAGTCTTAGTAATAGGGTCCCGTTTTACACTTTGGGTACGGAACCCTAAAAATGTCCAAGAATATAGGGCTGTTTTAGACGGCGCGCGAACTCGCATGTGATTTTAGTTATATTGCGGACTGTTGGTTACGTCCAATTCAACCGACCGATCAAAACCCGCAATGTAATGATACTGGCATGCGAGTTCTCGCATTGTCTAAAAGAGCCCATAAACAACTAACAAAATGAACATTAATCGTTAAGAAAAACATGTGTAGTGTTATACATCACGCATCAGCTTTCAGCTGCTATTAGTGTTACATATTATATTTAGTCCGTTTTTTTAGCATTAGAAAGAACTTCGCAGAAGTAAGCTTGTGGTTCCAAGTCCGGCACTTTTAGCGGTAATAATTTGAAGTAAATTATATGTATTGACCATGCTACATTAGATAATTCAATAATTATTAACAATTAAAGAGCCTGATAAAAACTGCACGCTTGCTTCTGTGGAGTTCTTTCTAATGCTAAAAAAACGAACTATAAACAATAATAATATAATATGAATGTTGTGTGTTGTTCTGTTACAATACACGTTGTAAAGCAACGTAACGTCACAAAAAAATGCATAGAAATGTTGGGTTAGGACATTATTTTATTATATTTTAAAATATTAAATAACGATTGTCAACCCTAGATCCACACGAGGGTGTTCCACACCCAGCCCTTGGAACGAGATTTAAAAAAGATTGTATTATGTTCCGAAAATCGCTGCCTCAATATTACAGGGTTTCTATGTCACATTTTCAAGATAGTCGAAATTCGACTTAATGTCACTGTGACAATGTTCAAATTTCAGTTAGATAAGAGTGAAACATAGAACCCTGTAATATTGGGCCAGCTAAATGCTGACGATAATTTACCGTTTTTTGTCGAACGGCTGCCTTTTTGCTCTCGTATTTTTATTTATGTTTCACTTAGCGTTGCAAACTGCTTTGTCATCCGTATATTTTGGCGTAATGACAGTAAAAATATAAATAAATATCAATTTTAAATCGGAGGACCGTTCATCCTTTCGTCTGTTTGCCTATATTTTTTCGTCTATCGTCTAAGTCTAAACTAAACAGTTTTTTGACTAGTTTCACTATGACATTGATGCATCAAGGCAGTTTGTTACGGGGCCCACGGCCTGTCAGTTGTTCGGAACTGTCAAAATTTTGTTCTAACTGACAGGCCGATACCGTCCGGCGGGCTGTTAATCAGTGGGCCCCTTTACAGGTGGCATACCGTGAAACGCGCAAATCGATATATCGGTATCTGCCCTAACGATCGAATAGGCAGGAGTAATAGAGAGGCAGAAACCGAACTTTCGATTTTCGTGTTTCGCGGTAGGCCCTGTGATTGTGCTAGTGGCGCCCTCTACGCAGAGTTTTGCTTAATATTTCCTATTACACACATACTAGTAGGGCGGGCGTATGTACAAGGCTTACACACATACAAATCGCTCATACAACACATCCCTCTGTCACGATCACGACGGCTTACACCGTGCCCAACAGGCCGATTCGAATTAGCATTTGATTACGGTTTTGATATAGTACAAGGGTGAAATTATAATGGTTATGAAAATGTTTCTTTCAGTGTTCGTGCGTGTTAGATACACTTTGAGCCTCACGGTCGTATCATAACAAAAGCCAAATTAGTAAATCAGAATCAGCCCCCAAGCCCTTGCGACAACTACAAGTATTAGCAGCTAATTGTCACCGTTACAGAACAGGTTGCGCCGGCGCAAGTCCCGTTGCGCGCTCCGAAACCGATAGATGTCGCGCTGCGGTCATTTCTTTTATTGTGCAGTCTTTTATGGAGAACACGGTTATTTGAGGTCACAAAAATGGCTAAGGCGGGGGACAGACATGGGGTCGAGTGAACAGTGATTCAGATTTTTTCTATCGAGCTAACTTTTTAAAGGTTTTTCATAAAAACAAGAAATTGATTCCAGTTGTAATAGACTATTTGCATTCGAGTCATTGTCACCTTTACATGTTTACATACATGTTTTACGTGTCACGATCGCAATACATGTTTTTAGCTTTGTGCATGCGCTTAAGAATTTTTAATAAATATTTTATTTTATTTTTTCAGGTAAGTGAAAGCGAATTCATAACGGCGGTTCTGTATGTAAATCATAAAGCTGTCAAAATCGTAAGAAAACGAACACACGCACACACGTATTTTTAGTAGCAGTGCCTATACATATGTATTTCTCATCATTTTTAACTTGGTCAACTAGATTATATTCTAAATATAGTAATTATGTCCATCCCTGGAGTCCATACCAATCTAAATCAGTTCAAAGGGTCTAGCCTATATGACAATCGATTGCAGAAAACGAAATGAAACTCGTTTCCAGGATCGTTTCCAGGTACATTATTTACGAGTACGTTTATCTTATCGTTTCGATTTCTGCATACGATTGTCCGCTTAGTATGGTCCCCAGCAGTTACGCTTCTCTACACGATGGGCCATCATACTGGCCCACTAAGATGTAAGATGTGACCCAGCGTGTAGAGAAGGTAGAGGTATCGGATGGTTTATGACGCGGCGGGATGGCGATGGGATGGCCACGGAGTCTTTTTCGTCCGTACATCAAAGTTAGTGGACCAGCGATGATGCGTACGCATCTACACGTGGCCCATTCCAAACTGCGTGCTCTCACTCAACCATCGCATGGTCATCTCACTGGTCCAGTGATGGGGCCATCGTGTAGAGGCCTATAACCATCGCATGGCCATATCGCTGGTCCAGCGCTGGGCCATCGTGTAGAGGAACCATAAGCTTGAAGAGATAGATAGACAGACTTACTTTCGTTTTTTTTTTGTAATTTAACGGTAATAGGAATTTAATTTCATGCTTCATATTGAATAACCTTGACCTAGCAATGTACAAATTGCAGAAATTGCAGAAATGTTCTCGGAAATTTCAGAGAAATTACATGGAAGAAACTTAGAAAGTTCTCTGTGAGAATGTTCCCATGAAAACTTTAACGTTTTGTGTAATATATAATATTACACGTCACATAACAGTAAAGCGGGCAGGCGAAATATTTAAAATGGCATGTGTCTACGTCGTCGGTCTTGACATGATTAGATTATTTATTAACTTTAAGTTCCAGAGAATATTCTTCATAGAAGTTTCGCAACTTAAGAAACTTCTCCTGGGTTTATTGCTACCTTCTCCTTTAGTACTTTACAATTGAAATTAAATCCAAATTATCAAATTCAATAACACAATAGTTAAATTACACCCGAAAGCATTATTCCGCCCACACACGCCTATCGAATGTCGTGTTTAGACAAACAGACAGACAGGCTGGGAACTAGGGCGTAATGTCAGAACGTTCTCATGAATTGGTATTGGTTTATTTGGAATTGGTTGCTTATTTAATTATACTGGTTTTGGCTGCAGATATATACTGGATGTCTTTAGTAGATCACTCAGACGGTTTACATACCTACTTTTTATGGTGCGAGCAAACTTAAAGTCAGACCTAGAAAAGTCTGCAGCGATTTTGATAGCCCACGCAGTGCAAGTGTTATTTATACGTCATAATCTCATAGAAGTTTGAGGTTTAAAATTACACTTGCACTGCGTGGGCTATCAAAATCGCTGCAGACTTTTCTTGGTCTAACTCTACTTTTCTTCAGTACTAGGTCGATCTTATTGCGATTAAACATTCATCTTCAGACCAGTAAGGCCCACTTGCACCATTCAATTAATCCGGGGTTAACCGGTTAAACTTGGTGTAACCATGATTACCAGTACAATTTGACACTGGGATAACGGTTTAACCACGTAACCCCGGGTTAGTGCAATGGTGCAAGTGGGCCTAAGGATAAGAAAGCTGTCTTGGTAAACGTTACATTAGCGGAAGTGTTGGAGGTCGTCCATTAATTACATCACACAAAATTTTGTTTTTTTAGTGCAGAATTGTTTTCCATCGTATTTTCTCGGAAACGTTCTTAAAATATGCCATGCTAGTTCAGTACTTTTTGTTCCGAGACTGACTGAAATAGCAAGACACGTTTGTAAGTTTCCGTGAAAATACATACATACACACATACATATAATCACGCTTATTTCCCGAATTTATTTGAGAGAGAAGTGGAAGTGGGAGTTGGAAGGGGTAGACCTCGGCGGACTTTCTCTGATCAGATCGGGGAAATCCTGAAGAAAGGCCTGGTCAAGAACACCCTAAACCGGCGAGCGTGTATGAGGAATGTTATGAATGTGAAGGAAGCGAAAGAGGTATGTCAAAAAAAAAGGATCGTAGCAAGTGGAAATCCGTGGTCTCTGCCTACCCCTCCGGGAAATAGGTGTCAAAATACGATGGAAAATAATTATGCACTACTTACATCTGTTATGATTTATGAACAGTGATCACGGTTCTCAGCACACAATTTTCCTTGTAAAATAAATTACAACTATTGCGACTTCGTATATACATATATGTATGAGAAAATATACTACAGTAATAAAAATAGAATATAATTGAGAATAGGAGGATAGAAAGGACATAAATAAACCGGTATGTAGGGCAGACTGTTTGGCGCCAAGTCAAATCGAAACTGTGGGACACTTTCGAAATTCCGGTTAGTTCCCGATTCGTCGGATTTTCTTTAGGACGTCACAATAGGGGGTATTACTACAATGTTCTGCCGCCAGAGTGCAGCACTAAGCTAGCTAGTAAATCATACAGTAACTTAATACATAACATACTGTGCCTTAAACTGTTTTATGACAAGTATCGCGATTTCGGGGTTGGTCCCACAATAAAAGTTGCTCAGTATGATCCGAAAACCTCCCTGGCAACGGGAATGTAGTTATTTTTTAGCCACCCAGTATATTAGAGAAGAATAGGAGTCGATGTGTATTTTATTAAAGCACGATTGACTTCAACCTCGCATTCTGAAATCCTATTAAGTAATGTATAGAAAGTAATGGAACGTGGGCCGCAGCCTTGCTGAATGCTGACTCACGATCGGTATCGGGGAAGCCTTCCAAGTGTTAATCAATCACGGGCTTAATTAATTTTGCTAAGGATTCCCTCGTAAATAAATATAAAAGCGCTCGAGCAGAATACTGACTCAAAATATTGAAGATATTCGAAAGAAAGTTAATCTTCCTTGACGTTCCCTTCATATAAAGATTATAAAGGATTGCATTAAAGTGGATTATAGATTTTGGCCACCCTTATTATTAACCGTGGTATAAGTATATGAGACTTCATAGACTAGATGTCATAATGGGGCATTATCTATGAAAAGGGACCTTATTGTCGATGGCGCTTACGCCGCCCAGCTTCGCGCGGCATTGTATTTATATCGGAACATCGTTAATGGTAATGGCGTAACCGCCATCGACGATAAGGTCCTTTTTCATAGATAACGTCAAATATTATGTACGCATGGTTCCAAGACCTTGCCCGAAAACACACATGTTGTTGGCAATAGCTGAAGAGCAGTTCCAATCCAGTTCGAATCCTGTCTCCGCCACTTAGAGGGCTTCGTCAATTATTCCTTAGCATATGACACCTATTTCAGTTGATCACCTTACTAGCGACCCGCCCCGGCTTCGCACGGGTTAACAAATTATACTTACACCTAAACCTTCCTCAAGAATCACTCTATTGATAGGTGAAAGCCGCATGAAAATCCGTTCAGTAGTTTTTGAGTATATCGCGAACATACAAACACACAAACAGAGAGACGCGACGGGGGGCTTTGTTTTATAAGGTGCACTGATCAGGTGTTACTAAAAATGTCATTGCCAGGCCGATGCTAAATTTATCGGCCAGTCCTCTGACCCGGCACTGCATGACCTGCTACTTTTGGCTATTTTAGGGCGCAGGGCGAGCCTCTACTAGTGTTGGCCCAAACACCCGAGTCTTACAGGCCAATTCGGAATTTCGAACGTACACTGATATCAGAATCACGTCTAACTGAATGTGCGATTCTGGATTTAACTTGTAATTCTCCGCACATAATGCAATGGCGCGGGCGCGATGCATGGTAACATTCCATTTCTAACCGCAGCTGCACTACCGGTACTGAACGCGTCGCTGTCATTGTCAATTTCCATAGTAAAATTGACAGTAATGTAGCTGCGGTTAGAAATGGAATAATACCCTAACTAAATAACACGATTCAAGTATCATTTCTGCTGTCAGTTTACGTTCGAATTGGCCTGTGAGTCGTCATGTAAGTAGGAGTCTTGTCAGAGTCAGAGCTTGTGATTTATTTTAAGCTTGTTAGAGATTTAACTATTACGGCGACTCCTCTAACCTGATACCACTGCAATGTCTATTAATTTAGCTACTTTTATAATATATAGCTAATGTTAGGGCGCAGGGCGAGGATACACTAGTGTTGGCATAGAGAAATATTCTCTATGGTATGATGTTCGTTAAACACTCGAGTCTGAGTCCTGTCCTCTTGATAGTGTCGACGCTACGGCCATTTTTACAAGCTTTTATTTAGTTTCACCTGACCGTTGTCTGTCTGTCTGTAATCAAATCTAGTTAAATTTGATCCACTTCCCGGTTTCCGATTGAGCTGAAATTTTGCATACATACGTAAGTCGGGTGACAATGCAATATTATGGTGTCATCGAGCTGATCTGAGACCGGAGGTGGCCATAGGAACTCTGTGTTAAAACAACGAAACCTAATTGTGTATGGGGTTTTTAGAATTGTCTCGATGAGTATTAGTTGCATGTGGAAAAAAAAGTACAGTCGGCGATAAAAGCTTGTACCAAAAATGAAATTTTTGCCAAAAACTTATTAGCGTTCCGTAAAAAACATTGTTCACGGAACACTTAATATGGGATCACTTCGGTCTTGTTCTGTCATAAGCATTGCAACTTTTGGCTATTTTACGGCCGCTGGGCGCGCTTCTGCTACCTACCCTACTCGTATTTAGTGTTATGATCATGTGTTTGACCAACAGTGACAGTGAATTTTTTCCACTTTTCATCTTCATCGTCATTTTCTTCTTGATTTCTTTTTCTTAAATTTAGATGTAGTATCATTTATCAGACGTATATGCTTAATACAAAAAATAATTTAAACTCGAGACCAACTCTAGTCCGCTCAGCCCGGCGGACCGGACGGAAGTGACGGTTTTAGCCGTCTATTTCAGCCATTGTTTATGGTGTTGGCTGAAAAGTTAAGCCGTGTCGTTGTTGCTGTGACGCCATGCTGTTTTGGTTTGCAATTGCGTATCTTCGATCAAAAAATCGATCTAGCTAGCGGCTCGATTCGGAAAATGAATTAGATTTCTACTAGACTTCAACAAGTTACGATACGGATAATTTAAAGATATTTGTAAGATAGATATGTCAAATTTGACGTTTCCGTAATTCTGGAGATCCTCTTGAACGATTTCGACAAGTTATGACTTTAGATATCCAAGTCACATCTAGTCGATATCTAATGTAGATCTAGTTCATCTCTATATCGTCTCAAGATCTTGTGATTATCTCGAAATCCGAATAGGCCTGGGTCTTATATCTGGGAAAACGTGCATTTTTGACTTTTTATTTGTTTTCCGAGCAAAGCTCGGTCTCCGAGATATTTTAATCATAATATGATCATGATTTTATCGTTATTCAATACTGCTGGGGTTGCATTTCGCTTGCACAAAGATCTGAGTATTACACCTTTAGAATTAGCCCTGGGGACCGATTTTTGAATTTCGGGCGCTCGATTTATTAAATACTCGAAAATCTGTGGAAAACGGCGAAAGGCTATTTTTGAAATACGAGTGATAGAAATTGGGAAACTATTGGTATTGTTCACTCGTTTTCTGTTCTGTTAGTACCTAGAATTTAAATGCCTAGTAGTGGAGATAGCATGAAGGGAGCCACACGAAATTGAGCACAGTAAATAAAAAAAAATTGCCCGTTTTTGTTAGTACTAATTCGACATTAAGTCCGCCGTTTGTACTTTTCATGAAGCTACCTATTGTGCCATAAATAAATAAATAATACGACCAAATGGAAGTTAGAAATGAACACCTCCATCGACCACCTACAGACTTGTTTCTAATAAACTAATAAAATTTACTCAGTGTTGCCAACTCGGATTATGCCAAAGCCAAGCCTAATGTGTAGATTATGCCAAAGTTTTTTTGAAATATGCTACAAAAAATGCTAAAATATCACTTGAAATTAGACACTTAAAACACATACATTTTCCAAATTTGCCGCCTTTTTCTACTGACAAGATGCTTGACCAACTTTATATAGTCCGTCGACGTCCATCCGTTCACTAAAGTCAAAATTCATATGAAAATATGAACCACATAAGACGATGGCGCATATTGTTGCTGCCAAGTTGGTGCAAACTTGGCTTAGACTAAATTACTTATCCTAAACAATATTCCTGATGCTAAATGTAAAATTTTGGTGCCAAAGCGAGTGAAAATATGCCAGTTCTGGCATCATTTATGCCAAGTTGGCAACACTGAATTTACTTGCATTCATCGAACCTAATTCAAAGTAATTCAAACCTTTTTAAAGTCAAAATGTCGTAACTCCCCACGGAGCGCATGCGCACTTACGACCTTGTAGATTCAACTCACGCGCAGTTCCGTTATGCAGAAAGCTCTATCAGACCGTTAGACTTCTTTGGGTATTCGCGAATTATGAATGGTATTGCGATTTGAATTGTTTGATGAATTGGTTACAGATATTACTATAAAATTTCAGTGGTTTTACAGCAAAAAAATCCGTATTTTCGTAGATTAGTTTCAGGTCGTTTCTCAAAAAATTGGCACCGCCAAGTTAAAATTCATGTTTAAAAAAAATTGGGATCGTTAAAATGCAACTTAAACTATTAGAAAATGTGGAAGGGAAGCAATTCATTCGATTGGTTTAGAAGATATAGGCGTTTGAAATTCAGGTGAATGACATCATTATGACAACAGAAATACATCACCAAACCTGTGAAAATATCAGACAGACGGACAGACGGACAGTGGAGTCTTAGTAATATTAGCGTAAACATAAAATTTCGCCCCTCATTCAACGGAACTGTGATGACTTGCATATGCATGACTCGCATGTGTGTAAAGGCCCTTATTGTTTGAGTCATCACTCATCTGACCGTGTATCCGATGCGATACATTGTTAGCCCGTAATTAGAACTGCTTTGATATGCGAGTTTGATGATAATGATGATTTGCAGGTAATTGGGTGAATACGATTTTCGATTTGCCTACCTAATAAATCTGGTAGAATATGTTGCAGTAAGCGTATCTTTTGTTACTGAATATTTTAATCACAGTTTTACCACAGAATAAATAATAGTAAGGTGTATTCGGGTAATGCCGAATGTCGGATAATTCCGAAATTCAGATGAAAATCACCTTTAATTCCATCATAATAAAAGTCTCATTTCGGAATTATCCGACAGTTTTCGACATTCGGAATTACCCGAGTAAACCTTACTATAGTTCGTTTTTTTTTAGCATTAAAAAGAACTCCATAGAAGCAAGCGTGCAGTTTTTATCAGGCTCTTTAATTGTTAATAATTATTGAATTATCTAATGTAGCATGGTCAATACATATAATTTACTTCAAATTATTACCGCTAAAAGTGCCAGATTAGGAACCACAAGCTTACTTCTGCGAAGTTCTTTCTAATGCTAAAAAAAACGGACTACAGGTACCGTACAGAAAGGAAACTTCCTACAAAACCGAAGTTTGACAGCGGTTCCATATCGAATCATGCTGTCCCTTTCTAATATATGACATTTAGGGTTGACACAACTTGACGTCCCTTTGCGTGAACCACAGATAAGATAATTACTTGTATTTTGACAACCCTAATTAGCCGAAAGTGACAGTGCCATACATAAGAAAGGGACAGCACGATTCGTCCCTGAACCGCTGTCAAACTTTGGTTTTGTAGGAAGTTTCCTTTCTGTGCGGTAGGTAGTACTATTACTTATTCTTTGCCACCATTGTTGAGCTGACCCCGCAAGGTCGATGATTTATTTATTTGGAAAGGACTCGGATCTAGGACGAAGAAAGTTGACTAATGAGCTATTAGCATTGAGATCTAACTGTTTTGGATTGGTTGCCATTTATAATGTTTGCAAACACACAAAACCGGTGTCATTTCTTTATGGATGTGTTTAGTTTTAGTTTACCAGGAGAGGTATGGAAGTTATTGCGTGAGGATGGATGTAAGTGGCTGACTTTGTTCTTCAATAAGTTGTTGCATGAAGAAACTATTCCCGACGAATGCTGCGACAGTTTGCTGGTGCCCATTTTTAAAAACAAAGGGAATGTACAGGAATGCAACAACTATAGAGGAATAAAGCTCATGTCACATAGCATGAAAATATGGGAAAAAGTGATAGAGAGACGCCTGAGAGATGAGAGTGATATAACACAAAACCAATTTGGGTTTATGCCGGGGAGAGGTACAACAGACGCCATTTTTGCACTTCGCCAACTGTGCGAAAAATATAGACATGCAAAGAAGAACGAGCATATGGTGTTTGTGGACCTTGAAAAGGCATACGATCGAGTACCCCGAGAGGTTTTGTGGTGGGCTTTGAAAGAGAAAAGCGTGCCTGGGAAGTATGTGGAGCTAATTCGGTCAATGTACAACCAATGTTGTACACGCGTCCGGTCAGCTGCTGGCACCACCGACAAGTTCAGTGTCACGGTAGGCTTGTACCAGGGATCGGCCTTAAGTCCTTATCTCTTCCTGCTTATTATGGACGCTCTGTCGTCGGACATACAGGAGGAGGCACCCCGGTGTATGCTTTTCGCTGATGACATTGTGCTTGTGGATGAAGACGGACTCGAGGTACAGAGCAGACTTGAGAAATGGCGGCATAAGCTGGAGAATGTTGGCCTGAAGATCAGCAGATCTAAAACTGAGCATATGTTCTGCGATTTCGGCGGTCTCTCCAGTTTCGCTGCCATGGAACTCGATGGCGTTACGTTGCCGGTCTGCTCCGACTTCAAGTACCTCGGTTCGCTGGTACAGTGCGATGGCGATATTGACCGTGATGTGAAAAACCGGATTAGCACAGGATGGATGAAATGGCGACAGGTCACGGGAACCATTTGCGACGCCCGAATGCCTCTTCGATTGAAGGGTAAAATTTATAAAACCATCATAAGACCTGTCGTCATGTATGGATCAGAGTGTTGGGCCCTAAAGGTGACGGATGAAAAGAGGTTCCATGTAGCGGAGATGAGAATGTTAAGATGGATGTGTGGTGTGACAAGAATGGATAGGATAAGGAATGAGTATATAAGAGGAAGCCTAAAAGTTGCACCCATTAATAGAAAAAGTAAGAGCGAATCGCCTAGCGTGGTACGGGCACGTGATGCGGAGGGATGAAAGTCATGTGACGAAAAAGGTATTACGAATGAAGTGGAGGGAAGTAATGGGAGAAAAGAGTGGATAGACTATGTGAGAGATGATACGAAGCGAACGCAAGTGAATGATGAGATGACGGGCGAGAGAGAGGTATGGAAGAAAAAGACATGCTGCGCCGACCCCAAATGAATGGGATAAGGGCAAGCGAATGATGATGATTTAGTTTTTAGTCATTATGTTAATCACCAAACATATATTCAGAAATAATTTCCTATATTCAAAAAAAATATTTCGCTGGTTTTGGAGGTATTAAGATATTTAGTTTTGTATGTCCGGATGTTCTCCTCTACAGGTCACAATTCTCAACCGATTCTCCAGAAATTTTGTGACTAGATTCTATGATTAAACATTTTTTTTTATCAATCCAGTTTTTGGAAATATTTAAAATTGGCCGAGTCGTGATACCTCGCGCCTAAACAAATAGTCGTATCGATATTATAAGAGTATTTTCTTTTTGCGACATGTTTACAGAGTAAATACCATAGTTAGCAAAAAATGCAGAAAATATACGCAGGTATAGGTACATTGCGGCGTTTGGTCGATCGATTGAATTTGTTGTTCCTACTTAGCCAGCAATTATCTAAAATTGCATGGCGTCTGTTGCACGTAGGGTTACCAGATGACAATTATGCTGACATTTAGTAGATCTAATAATATCTGGGAGACCGAGAAACATAATATAACTCAAAAATGCGCGTTTTCCTAGAGATAAGATCTATCTAGATCGATTTATCGCCCCCGAAAACCCTCATATGTGACGTTCCACGATAAAAGGTACCTTATGGCGGCTGGCGCTTACGTCGCATAGCGCCGCAATAATATTGGAGCGGCGTCAATAATAGCGTAAGCGCCAACCGCGATAATGTACCTTTTCCCGTGGGACGTCACATATAGCAAAGTTCATCGAAATTGTTAGAGCCGTTTCCGAGATCCCCGAAATATATATATGTAAGTAATAAGTACTTAAACAAGAATGGCTCGATTAAAGGTATTGGATATTTGATATTATCTAAATTATACCCGCTTTGAAGATAATCAATGCACCTATATTTCCTAACACTACACTAGCTGTGCTGTTGGCAAACGAAATATTATAAACGTTCCCCCATCATTTTATATTGTGACGTCGGAGTTATTTCGGTTGTTATTCAATGGCGAAAACTATCAGAACTACACGGTAGTTAAATCCTAACCGATTATTTGCAACCACTGGCCGTGCGATTCGGTAATAAAAACACCATAACCTCCCATAACATTACTGTTACAAAGTTACCATGTTAGTAAACAATATCGGCGCAGTCTATGCAGTCGTCTGAAGTTTGTACGCAGAACCATTAGTTCTACATTTCGCCACTCGCAAATGTTAAGTTTGTACGTTGAAACAATTTCACATACGAACTACACGATATGTACTACACGATAAATGTTAGTCATAAATTATAATTTCATTCTTTATAACTCCAATTTCATTATTGTAACAATAAAATTTCCGTTTTATGGTTATGTCGGAGTATTTATTTTCTTGTTAGGTCTTACCAGACTTATAGCGCCACCTAGTGGTGTATTTTAAGAATACTACGTCGTCTCTTGGAGCGCTTCGGCTGACGATTATACGTACGTAACTACGCCATGTCTCAGTTCGTCTACTCTCCGGTAGATGGCAACGTATGTTCGTAATTAAATAAAACTTTTTTTACAAAAGGAAGCAAAATAGATAAATTGCTACATTATCCAATAATATTATTTATATTTACCTAAATTTATGTATTTAGATATTTGTTTAGGTACTGCTACATTGCAATTGCATGCAATAAAATAATTTGGATATTTTTAGTTCTGACGTATACCGATAGATGGCTTTTGTAGTTAATGAATATGCATAATTAAATTTAATTATGATTCGCATTCTTGTGGTAAATGCGTCATCGCATTGTGTTAGATATATTTGTCATTCCTTATTTTGCTCGAACTCTATAGGGAACGAAGAGTATACCTACAAACAGCCGCCCATGCCGCCCATACATAATCATAATAATAAATAATCATAAAAGCTCTCCAAGGGGCCTCTACGTGTTGGATCTGTGTCCCCACGCAAGCCTATCAAAAAACCGGGATTATAGGCCCGTGATATCCAAGGAGATACAAATAATAATCATAATAATCATCATAATCTGTTATTTTATTTTACTAGCTTTATAAATGAACTTGACATTGAAAAATGCATAAACGTCGATAAAATATAAAATATTAAAATTATGAATATAGATTTTATTGCTATTAGTATAAGATGCATGCATGTACTAAATATTTAATACCTAGACTTAAGATATATTGAATGCCCTTACAGGGTGTCATGTACCTACTATCCACAAATTGTAACACCTAATGTAATTATGAACATGACTGCAATACAATAAAGAATAAAGAATAAAGAATACAATCAAAGTTAAATTACATGAAACTTGGCATGAACATTTATGTACTTAAAATATATCTACATATACCTAGGTATAGGGACGAAAAGAACGAGTAGAACTTTTGTATGTAAAACTTAAAAGCGTAAATTAAACCAATATTTTTCCTAAACTCTCCACCACCTCATACAAAACTTTTTCATTCCGGTCCTATTCTGTAATAATAACGCTTAGAACTTTCTTTGCTACTTCACTACACCTTATAAAACAAAGTCCCCCGCCGGGTCTGTCTGTTTGTGTGTATGTATGTTCGCGATATTATATCGCGTACATATTTTTTTTTTTATTAACATAAAAATATACATCTTATACAATTACAGTGTCCCACAAAACAGTTTACACGGTTTGACTGTGGGATCGTGCAGTCTCTACTCTCTTATATTAGAAAAAAAAAAGTTAACATCTATCATTAGTAATAATGCTCATCAATTGCTATACGCGATTTACGAGGTAACTACGCAGCTTTTTACCAAAAATAAATATGAGTACCTATAATAGGTACTCAAAAACTACTGAACGGAATTTCATGCGATTTACATCTATCAATACCTATAGAGAGATTCTTGAGGAGTTAAGGCTAGGTGTATAATTTCAAATTAATTTGTTAGGGTTCTGTGCAACCCGTGCAACGCCGAGGCGGGACGCTAGTATTAATATAATTAATTATATGTATTAATTAGTAATGAAAAGTGACCACCCACCAATTTCCACGCAGTTCCCCGCAGCTTCATTTGGAAACCACGTTGCCTCGTTAAACCGTCGTCTTATTATAACCTAATTTGTTTACTAATCAATAATTAGGCAATACGATGAAATAAAAATGTTTGGTATAGAATTATGGTTTCCTGCACGAGTTTGTGTGTTGTGTATGTATAAATATAAATAATATATGTATGTTGGAGGTCTACCGGCAGACCTTTACTCTGTATCTAGGTACTATTTAAATAAAAGTAAACAAATAAATTGACAATAGAGGCGTGTTCAGATATTTCTGAGCACCTCGGGCGCTCCGATGCATCTGATGGCGGCTGTACCTGGAAAACTTTGTGCCGTTGTTTGTATGAATTTACAATAATAAATAATAATATGTACTAATTAGTTATGGTATGTTTCAGGTAAGTCTCGGCCTCATAACAAACAGTTGAAAAAGTGTAAGTTATTGCGTTGAATTTGACACAGAAATGTAATGATATGTACCTAAATTTAAGTTATCAGAGTCAATTTCCCGTTCTTTTCTACCCCTTTGTCAAATATTTTTATTTCGCAAAGGCAAAGATTCAGTAAAATGCTTAAAATCTAAGACAATTTCGTGCTACGAATTTGACAGATAAACAAGATGGCGATGCACAGCTCCATATATTTTGCGGTAACTCTTGATTGTCAAAAGTTTTTGGACAATTCAGTGACCGCAAAAAAACATGGCGCAGTACAGCGTCTTCTGTTTTGTAAAGTAGAATCCTGAGCGTAATGAGGGATTCAAGTGTTAACGCCTAAGACGAAATAATTTTGATACCGTGTGACGCATACTGCTTTTCACATCAACTATGAGGAAAATAAAAAAATGTTAGTGTTGACACAATCTGATGCTTAAACAGATTATTTAAGCTGAAAAAATAATGTGCAAAAAAATTTTGAAATAGTGTGCTAGAACAGAAAAGTATTACTTTGATCCCTCCTAGCAGGGAAGAAAAGTGTTACTTTGATCCCTCCTAGCAGGGAAGAAAAAGCCTTTTTCCGAATAGGTGATGTGAAAATGCCATTAGCTAACCGTATATCACAATACATCTCCCCGTTACAAGTCCATACGTGCATACGTGCATCTAATTATAGACGCGGATGCGTTGGTTCCCGGTCAATAAATATGGATGTTCCTCGGTCCGTCGCGGGCAGGGTACGTGTACACATACAGTATTTCGACTTGGAACTACAGACACTAAACTACCGACAGGTTAAGTTTCTATCTGACCTGTGGAACTACCTCTCCAGCAATAAGAGAGTAATAAATTTATACAAATGAAAAATTCAAACAAAAGGAGATATAAACTCTCTTGCTCTTACGCCCAAAACTCCCAGGACTTAAAAATTCCATTCTTATAGCTCTAAATACCAAGTTTTTTTCATAAATTTTGTATGAAGTCGCACGATGCAATATTATCGCGATATGCGGGGAGAAAAAAAGATATAGATGGTCAAGCAAATCTTGTCAGTAGAAAAAGGCGCGAAATTCAAATTTTCTATGGGACGATATCCTTTCGCGTCTACATTTTTTAAATTTGCCACCTTTTTCTACTGACAAGATCTGCTTGACCCAGTATAATTTCGCTGCTCAGCTAGCTCGCGTAGCCAACATCCCAATCGCTAACGCTCTGTAGCGATCGAAACGCAACTGTCACTGTGTGTACAAAGCGTTTCGTTGTCGAAGCGATAGCGTCACCTTGGCCAGGCCGGCTGCGATGCCGTGATGGGAGTTGACAGGTTAATTTTAACTAGAAAACTCCCGTGAAACTGAGACATGAAGTAATTAAAAATATACATTTCGAGTGAAACGTTTTTGACCTTAATTACATGTTCGGCCCGTTTTAAATATGAAAGCAGATGAATACGTGGGTTTAAACAAGCCACTCGCATACGACGTATATTAATTGTCACCTTTGCTATGAATAGTTTAAGAGTTTTTCTATAGTATGTAATGTAGTTACATACATACTATACGAGTAGTATAGTATACTAACGTTTGTTAGGTGTGTTTATGTTTATGCCCATAATTTCCTGATAATAAATGATATTTGATTTGATATGTGGACATTGCTGTTGGGCGCGACGACGGCAGCTCTAAGTGCGGAGGTACTTATTTAGGTACCAACTTTTACAAGAGATTTTGTGAGATGGTGGATGCTCGGCCGTCAATTGTTGTTGCATAGTTTTAACCTGTTAATTTCCATCTATTTCATGACGCATTGGTTACGACTGTAATGTTATGTAAATGTTTAAATTAAATTGAAATGAAATGAAATAAATCTATTGGCACTACACTAAAGTAGCCTCTAATTTAAAGTCAATATACTGACCGCACCTATACTGTGTGCATACATAATTCATGTATACGTCCACAGTGTTGTATGTTTGTACATTCCTGTGATACGGGCGCGGTAATAATAGGGGTGCGGTACTCTTAGGTGAAACTGGTTAACGATACGTGTTCATTAGGAAATTAACCGTTAATTGTGATATTTAAGGGGCCCACTGATTAACTGTCCGCCGGACGGTATCGGCTTATCAGTTGTTCGGAACTGTCAAAATTTTATTCTAACTGACAGGCCGATACCGTCCGGCGGACAGTTAATCAGTGGGCCACTTTTGAGTTTATGGGGCTAACTCTGAAATTAATTAGTAAAAATATTATTAATACCTAACGGCAAAGAGAATTAGATATAGAGGCGTGTCAATGCCAATTTTCACCGTGGTCACAAACCTTTCTAAAACTAGTCGAAATTGCCTTTTTGGATTAAAGTTTTTTTTATTTATTATAAGCTTTATTTAGAGTTCAAATACATCTTAGTGCGTTACCGGTATATTGCCGAATCTTAACCAAGACTAAGAGCTCTCAGTTTTTCGAAGTTCATACAATTCTACAGAGCCGATAAAATATTCAAGGTAAGGTGGGGTAAGACTAACATAGTTTATTTTGCTCGGGGCAAGACAAGCAGTATGAGGATTCCACACGTGATAGTCTTACCCCACCTTACTTAATAAGGACGGAAAAGGTACATGATCCAATTTGGCCCTATTTTCATCTAAAATGTGTGTGTGCTTAAATGTGTGTGTGTCGTGTCGTGGACTGATGTCAATAAAAGTCTAACGACGTATCGAATTGACGTGTTAATAGGTCAATAAAGACTAAAAAGTCGAGGGGAGTCACTAGCATGGGCACTTCTCGACACATTTTAACTCGTTTTAACATCTCATTTTAACATTTTAACTCGTCTACAGATGTGCAAGATGCAGAAAAAATCCAAATAGTTAAATAGATATTTCAGGAAAATTTCACGGAAACATTGAAAACATTTTCGAAATGTAAAATTTCGATTCCTATGCAATAAATATGAGAAATTTCCGAATTTTTTCATATTTATTGAAAATTTCACGGAAACATTGAAAACATTTTGGAAATGAAAACATTCGATTCCTATATGCACAATAAATATGAGACATTTCCGAAATGTTTCCATGTGAATTTTTCACAACATTTGAAACTTTCTGATGGCACATTGCTGGCAGAGCGCTGGTGGCCTAGCGGTAAGAGCGTGCGACTTGCAATCCGGAGGTCGCGGGTTCAAACCCCGGCTCGTACCAATGAGTTTTTCGGAACTTATGTACGAAATATCATTTGATATTTACCAGTCGCTTTTCGGTGAAGGAAAACATCGTGAGGAAACCTGCATACATCTGCGTAGAAATTCAAAGGTGTATGTGAAGTCCCCAATCCGCATTGGGCTAGCGTGGGGACTATAGCCCAAGCCCTCTCGCGCTCGAGAGGAGGCCTGTGCCCAGCAGTGGGACGTATATAGGCTGAGATGATGATGGCACATTAAGTACTGTGACAGAAGTTGTTTTGGTTTATTTTTAGTTGTTAAGAGAGTCAATCTATCTGGCAATTATTGTAACAAAATACCTCACTATACATCAAGTTACATTTAGCTTCAACAACTTCAAAGTTACATGTTACATCCATAAAAAATCATACGTACATTACAATGCTCTATGAGTGATATCATAAGACCGTTATATTTAAAAGAAAACAAAAGCATAAATATATTATACGTTAAATAAAATATTTTTATCTTAACTAACTTAGATCGTAAATAAGTGCAGTGAAAAATTAAATAAATATATTGGCCAATTTAATTTTTTCCGCGCTTAGTTGAGAACATTTGAGCATGCTAGAGCGCTGCAGGGTCCCACCTCGATTATGCTATCTGAATCACTCATTTGAATATGCGGGCGCGCGTGTGTAACGGCCTTTATTTATACTTTTTAATTTTTTATTGTCTATGGCTACCAGCCGACTGTCAAAGTCCTTATTACATTGTAAATAGGTGTATTTTTGCTTGATTTTCACTAGTGTTTGGGTATTTTATGGCGGCGTTGAAAATTGATTGGTAAAGTAAAGGGTGAATTTGATGACTGATGGGATTTATAGTGACTGGCTCTTATAATTTAAGGACAATATGAGCAGTTATTAATGCCGGTATGGCATGCTAAACACTAACGTTCAGAAATCTATATGTAGAATCGTAACGTAAAAAAAATACATTACAAAGCTTTTACTATACTTGGTCAAGCAGATCTTGTCAATAGAAAATGGCGGCAAATTTGAAAAATGTAGGCGCGAAGGGATAGCGTCTCATAGAAAAATTGAATTTCGCGCCTTTTTCTACTGCCAAGATTTGCTTGATCTATATATTGTGCGTAGTGGTAAAAAATCATATCTCGTCAGTTAAAAAATCGCTCTCGAAAACAATGAAAAAAGATGAGTAAAAGTTCATATCATAAGCAGACAAAAATTAAATAACAGTTACGAATATAAACAGCGACAATTCACATGTAGGTACGGATGTAGTTACATAATTGTATTCTATCCTATTTTCTCGGAAACGTGCGTATTTGTCATGCTACTTCAGTCAACCTCAGTACCTATGTTTTGTACCGAGACTGACTGAACAAGCAAGACACGTTCGTACGTACCTACGTAAAAATAAATATGCAGTATGCTCTACATCTGTAGTTTATTTTTTAAAACCGACTACTATCTCATTGTCCTGGTTGTGGTTCTGCCAGAAAAGTATGCGGCTATCTGTTAGAGTGAGAAAGTCAAATAAGTACCTACTTAAAGTGTCATTCAATAGAACTTGCTAATTATGTAAACAAAAGTTACTAGTAAATTGACATTCAGTAGCAATTTTAGTATGGCGGTTTGTTAACATAGTTAGCAAGTTCTATTGAATGACAGTTTAGGTATTATACCATAACACTTCTGAATGCAACAACCATCAGTAAATACTAGGTTTAATCTAAGCCTTGCATTATTATTAGACCGTTATCAATGTTTAATTATTAGTAAGGCCGACCCATCCGCGAGTGAACGAGGAAGTGAATGAATGACTTGACCTTGTCTGGTCGTGTGTCCCCTTTGTGCGCGGGCGCAAGCGTGTCGCACTGTCGCACTCGCAAACCAGGGGGGCTACTGCGAAAACCGAAATTGCGGGGATCTTTCCCGTTTACTCCAACCAATGAAGGCGTAATTAGAATGACGGAGGAAGATGCCCGCAATTAGCAAACTTCGATTTTCGCGATTATAGCCCAGTATAAATAGATCGATAGACCTCATCGCCTCTCGAAGTGTCACCGATAATCGCATGAGATTCGCGATACATTGCGGAATTTGATCGATCGATAGAATTTGTTGCTTCTAATTATTAATTAGCTAATCTAGCTAGATCCCCAGGCCCCAATTTCACATCGGTGACAGGTGCGAGAATTGTAAGACATCACTGTTGCTGACGTCACAGGCATCCATGGGCTACACATGGACATGGGTCACCGTGGTGAAATTGGGGCCAGATTGTGACGGATTGTGGTAGTAGCGCCCCCTACGCCGAGTTTCGCGTAATATTCCCTATTGCAAAGCTTTCTTAGCGACGCACGTGCTCGGTAAGCAGTTGGAAAACACAACTAGTTAGATAATATTCGCTTTTACCAATAAGGTCAACAACCCTTATTAGAGGACAGCTTGATTGTTAGTTTGTTATGAACTTTATTATATTTATAGTTGGTCAAACCAATTTGTCAGTCAGTAAGAACCATAAAAACTATACTCATCCTTTTCTTTTGGGTGCTAGTGTAGTAGTACTAGTGTACGACAAAGATAGTATGATTCTCTCTGTCTATGATTGAAATGAGACAGTCCTTTGACAAACTATATAAAGGTATAATTGAAATTAAACAATAGGTAGTAATGTATTCACAAATATTTAATTCCCATGCGTTTTAATGTAAGCGCTTAGCCACCTAGATACTTCTGACATATAATATACTTAGCTATTTTCTGTTGGCTGTATACAAAACCAATTGACACATTACCTATTTGACGGTTGACAGATATTAAATACTATGAAAAATTGGGACATAAAATAAAAGCATACAGGGTGATCATGAGACGTGAGCAGGACTAATCCTGCACACTCAGTAACTGATAATTGATCGATCACCGTCATATTTAGGTGAAACAACCACACTTTTTCCAATTTTTTTACTTTTTGGCGAGGGCAAATTTAATTCTCTACAATCATGGTCACCCTACAAGCCCTGAGTAATAAACATAAAACCTCTTTAACCGTAATGACAACATTATGATTACGAAGAAAATAAACTGTCAAACTTGAGTGAGATACGAGTTTTTAAAAGTAACCAGACCGTGATGACATTCAATTTGACACAGAATATCGGCAGTTTAGTATTCTAATTGTAGGGTGACCAAGCATGTCGTAAATAAATTAATAACTTTTTTTTTCAACACGACTAGAAAATTAACGTTAACCTCACTAATACTGATACGAAACAGTTGCTTATAGTAATTTACGAAATGTGCAGTGTTAGTCCTGCTCACGTCTCATGAATCACCCTGTATTTTTCCCTATGTTGGCCGTAATTATCGCTTCGCACATATAGCGAATACCTATCTTATCTTTGTTTTTTTTACTTGGGTTAAAAGTCAGTTACAGTTCTCTATATACTGTTTGTGAATTTTACTCTTCCATTTTGAAACCTATTTTATTTAACCTAACTTATTACCTAATAATAATACATTTCGATGACTCTCTTTAAGAGGAATTTCTCAGGAATAGAAGATAGAGCCTAGAGCATATTTGCCTGTAATATTTTTTGTTTTTCAAATATTTTTTATGTGTACCCTCTAGGTACTTAAGTAGCTAGAACTTAGTAATTATTTCAATCTACAGCATCATATTCGAGCATAGCAATTAGGAGGGCGTAGAGGAGGGTAAATTTTCAGATTCTGTCAAATTACCCCATTTCACGCACAAACGCAGCTCACGCACACTACCTCAATTTACTGGGACAGGTCAGTGACCCCTAATGTTTTTTTAAAGGTGCTGTTTCGAGTTTAGTGTTAACTACTGACCTCCTTTGAGGAATTAAAACTGTCAAACTTTCCTTTGTGAGAAGACAGAGAAAAAACACTTTTTATATATAGCTTTCCTTGTTTGTTCATGTCATGTCATAGGTATGTGACGTATTAGGTAATTATTTATTTTCGTTGTTGACTTTTGTATTAAGATAGGTACAAACGGCGACGCTCTTAACTGTCCATCGGTAGACCTTATGCCTTTTGTAATAAGGTTTACGAACTGTCAGTTAACAGTGTGGTGGTGTGCGATGGTAGGTATGCGGTTTGTAGACATAGACCAAATTAAAACTAGGAGTTTTATTATTAAAGATATAAGAAATCGTCTATTTTACCTACTCGAAGTGAACTACTTATATCTAAAATTATCCCTTCATTAGTTATATATAGGTCTTGTAACATATTATTTACAACTAAACACGCTTATTATATTTTACTTATAACTTAATTTTTAAAGCTCTATTGATAATAAGGCTTTAAAAACATCTAATAGAATGCAGGTACTACGCTTATACTTTTGTAAGTCAGTAAGTGATGCTTACTTAAAACTTATCGGGAAATCAAAAAACTCATAATTACCTATATTAAAATATTTAAATTTACTATTCCATCTCATACGTTCAATAAGGCCCGGGACCGGGCCTTGTCACCTGCACTGACAGAGGGCCTTTTTAGCCCCACATAATATTAAAGAACTGTGTCCCGGATAGTATGGGTTCTGGGCCATGACCATGACGCGTCCCGAAGTAACTTATACAGGGCGTAATCGTTAAGTGTAGCCAGGCTATAATTTCGTAAATATAACAGATATCAGAAAACATCAAATTGTTATCGAAAGTGCGTTACCCAATGAGTAAAATTACATTAAGGGGTCATCCATTAATTACGTCACACGTTTGGGGGGGAGGGGGTCAAGAAAATGTGACATGTTGTGACATGGGGAGGGGGAGTCACAAACACTGTGACGTCACTTTAACTTCATCACTATTCATCAGTAACCGAAAATTAATTTATATTTTTTTATTCGCAGTACATTTAAATAATGAGGTTTTGGAAGTATGTAGGTAATTTTCGTTCCTAATTGGTTTTGTGTTATAAAATTACATATATATATTTATTTTACCAAAAATATTTTTTTTTAAATAATGCCGAGCTAGTACTGCCGATTTCGTTGAAAACAAAATTACCTAAAATGTGACGTCACACCAGGTGGGGAGGGAGTTGCAAAATGTGACCAAGTGTGACAAGGAGGGGTGGAGGGGTCAAAAAACCTAGAAATTCATGTGACGTAATTAATGGATGATCCCTAATAACTTTTTTAAATAAAAGCAGAAATGATAGATTTATTATTTCATAAACGGTAGTTTTATTATTTTATTACAGTTTATCATCGCAAATAATGAATCTCAAGCAGTTTTATCTCTTACGACACCAACGTTCTTTGAAGGGTGTCTTAGAGTAGAGTTAATGTCTGGGATATTTCTGTTTTTATTAAAAAAAAAGTTATTAATGTAATTTTACTCATTGGGTAACGCACTTTCGATATCAATTTGAAGTTTTCTGATATCTGTTATATTTACGGAATTATAGCCTGGCTACACTTAACGATTACACCCTGTATATCATTAGAAAGTTCATAGCCTATATCTATAGAATATATCGTTCTTATGAGCGTATTTGGTGGGCATACCTTATAAGTTTCAGTACAGGAAAAAGTACATATGAGCTGTACTTTTAATTGTTAGTACAATCGGTATCAAATAGATAGTGACGGCCAAAGTGACCAAATATAGCTATAGGATCTAAATGTGAACGAATAGGGTTAGGTGAGGCATATAAGGCCCACCTTTATTTTAACTGAAATAGTTTTATAAATAATCAGGATATTATTACCAATTCAATTCAATATAGATTTCTCATTTGTTCATGTTTCTTCATATACCAAAATAGTTATAAAAATATTCCGGCGCTTTTGAAAAATACACGTTTTATAAAAAAAACCATACCATGTTGGTTCGGAACCGGGCCTTGTTACTTGCACTGTCAGTGGGCCTTCTTAGTCATAGTACAAGTTCAAGAATAACAGAGAATATTACTGGGCCTTATTACCTTTTATCATGAATTAATTTCATCTTCAATTTAAATGGTCTAGTAAAATAAGGCCTACATGAGTCATGGAAAAACAAATTGTATTTTATTTAGAAAGTACCTATATGTTGTTCATAGTCTTCAGTAAGCTGACCTCTAAGAGTCTATCTATTATAATAATTAATGTAGATTGACAGTTTACTTAGCAAATTGTACTTTTACCTTTAAGTTTTATGTCGGAAATATCTCACCCAATTTGTACTGAAACATAAGCATTTGAGCGTAATTATAATTAATGATGTTTACTGATTGTTAATCTTAAATATACCTACTTAATATTATGAAGGGCACTTATATTATTTTAGCGGACCGAGCGGATGTATATTTTTGTGGACCACTTTTTTATTTAAATAATTAAATTGTAATTCATTTCAAACAAGGTTATTACAATTAGGGATATAAGTAGATACCTCACCTATCTTATTACAAAGCATTACAAAAATGTCCAAAGGCCAAAGCCACGCTGATAAGACATAAGACCTTATAAACGACCTCATAAATATAAACGTTCACTGAAAAAAACCAAAGGCATTTCTCATAATTTTATTTCGTTACTGAGTTATCGTTTGGCACCGATAATCAATGAAATAAAAGCACGTTGTTGTTTGATAGATACATTTATATAAACATCGTCACATGAAACCAATATAATATTACTCGTAAACCAGACCACTGCTGGTATTGGCTTTAAATATCGTTCTTTCAACTGATAATATAGCCACAAAATCTCGCTGAGACTGCAGGTCGAGTCTTGATTTCAATTTCTTGATGATATATCATTGAATTAACTTTCAGAGCTCGTGATAGCTCTTAGAATAGCAACAGAACTAGTTGAAACTAAGAATTTTATTGCTGAAATTATGTGAACAACATTGCTCCGTCTTCATAAATAAAATTTTAATAATTTATATTGCTTAGGCTAAAATGTGAAGAATTTTGTTGATAAATTGTTTATCTAGTATATTGTCATTATGTCATATATGTTTTTAAAATGACGTAACATGAATACCAGCACAATGAAAATTTATTCCAATAAGAAATAACAAATCTTCAAACTTTTTTCATTTTAAGTGAATTAGGAAGAAGCTAATTACACTGATTTGGTTGTATTCATATATTTTATTAAATAATTTGTTATATTTTTTAAGTATTATGACTTGTGAATAAAAAGAAATCGAAATTTTAATGACTCTAGATCTCCGTGTGACGTTATTTATTTACCCTATTTATTTTGAACACAGTTTTTCAATGGTATCATCATTCGTATACGGATATGAATTTCTGTCAATATATATTCCAAAACGAAATGTCAAACTGGGAGATCCTGGTACGCGTCCGCTTCCAACCAAGCCCAGCGGGCATCTGATTGAAAGGAGAATTAGACAGATATGGCGGATGTATGGAAATTTTACGAAAGTTTACGTTTACGATTGAATTTCTCTGTAGCCTTTAAGAAGAAAAATAGGAAAAGCCTGATTCGTTGTAGTCCAGTTATCTGGCTTTCGAAATCACTCGATTTTATAGCATGAGCATCGATTTTTTTATACAAATTTTACTAAACGCTGACACTCGTTCATCTCGTTTTAGGTACAACTTTGCATAAGTGTATTTATTATATTGTAAAATATTTCAGATTTTCAAGGGTGATTCGTTGTAAACACACTCTTTGGGATAATAATGACATTTATTATAATTTTTTTTATCAAGAGATGTGAACGCTAGCGACTAAACGGTGACTGCCTTTTTCGCTGATTTTGCTCGATGCAGTCTTAAAGAAATGAATGAATGAAAACTTTATTTCAGGCAACTAGTGGTAGACCAGACGACTAGATATATCCCATAGATAAATAAATACCTTAAAACTAGCATACATGTACCTCATGCCATATACATAATTATAGGCATGTAATAGGCACCTACTTATCTAGACATTTTTGACAGCCGACTCCCAGACAAGACAGCTGTGCGCCACGGTCAATTCAGTCAATTGCCCTAATCGTGGCTAATTGTACCCCATTGGCCCAATGTAGACCAATTAGTGCTTTTCCCCGCCACATGGCTCATTGACACTCTTAGTCACACTTGCACCATCCCACTAACCCGGGGTTAACCGGTTAAACCTGGAGTTACCATGTTACCAGTACAATTTGACACCAGGTTAACGGTTTTACGGGTTAACCCCGGATTAGTGGGATGGTCCAAATGGGCCTTAGTCACACTTGCACCATTCCACTAACCCGGGGTTAACCGGTTAAACTTGGAGTTACCATAGTTACCAGTACAATTTGACACTAGGTTAACAGTTTTATGGGTTAACCCCGGATTAGTGGGATGGTCAAAATGGGCCTTAGTCACACTTGCACCATTCCACTAACCCGGGGTTAACCGGTTAAACTTGGAGTTACCATAGTTACCAGTACAATTTGACACTAGGTTAACGGGTTAACCCCGGATTAGTGGGATGGTGCAAATGGGCCTTAGTCGCACTTGCACTAATATTCTACTAACCCGGGTTAACCGGTTAAACCTGGAGTTACCAGTACAATTTGACACTAGGTTAACGGTTTAACGGGTTAACCCCGGATTAGTGGGTTGGTGCAAGTGGCGCTTAGTCACTTTTGTTCAGTCATCATCATCAAATATCGGAGCGGCCAAGGTGTTTACAAATATCTGAACGTGGCTCTATTATAAAGGTGTTAAAGTGCATGTTTACATATTTTTGAGCTCCGATATGTGTGATGGCGACTGTCATCGTTGTCACAGTTGATTGACTATTTCGAAGCCTTACTGCTATGATGATAAGGCCCATCAAAGGGTAATTTGTGTTGCTGTCAAAGCGACAGACCGACAGATATGTGGTTAATTACATGGTATAAAAATGTAATGCAATTTGGGTGGACTAAGTAACCTCGTGCGACTTTGTCTGCGTAGAATGAAGATTTCTATGATAAAAACTATCATGTCCTTTCCCGGCACTCATTTATATCTAAAATTAAATCCGCCAACAGTTTATCTTAACTAGTTTATTCTCAGAAATATGTTTTATTGTTGTTTTAAAATATTAAATAAGTATACTTGTCGTAAACACCATGGTAATGTTTTCCTTAATAACCTTTAATTAGCAAAAGCCAAGATTATCTGTTAATTAGTTTTAAACCTATATTACACCATTTCCTTGTGTCCGCCATATTTACAAAGTCATTTACCAACGCAAATACATTATGACCCAATATCGAAATTACTTACTAACTAAGTAAAATGTAATTTTCATAATCAATCTTATGCCATAAATAAAAAAGCAGTCATAATCAATCTTATGCCATAAATAAAAAGTCTAAATTCCAAAGTAGCATTCAAAATATAAGAGCATTTAAAAGTAATTTCAAAACGAACAGTGTCCATTGACAGCCATTGCAAAACCATAGAGTAACAAAATGCCCTGGATCGATTACAGTATCTGTGGTTCGAAATTTAAAGTCTACTTTTGACGTTTGCAACGTGTAAATACTACATTCTGAACGAGTCCGTTGTGCAAATTTACCACGTTATCTTCAGTTTATATTATGCCAAACTAGTCTTTTTGGCAATGGGTTAAAGCCGTCAATGATTTCCAGGTTATTTTTGTAAATCTATAGGAATGCATGTCGAGCTCGCTCATTCATTATGGGAGCTAAAATTGCTGCAAGCATAGCCCGAATGCCACATGAAAGTTTTACATCGTTTGAGTTCGGTTTCGCTGTAAACTTCAATAGATTTAGCGACCCGATTTTTCCTTGTTTATTTGGTTAGGACTGGGTTTTTTTTATTTAATTAAGTACCTATTCAAGTGAGTCATAAATAGATTACTTAAATATGTCGTAGAACTTATGACGTCAAGTTTGGAATTTAAGTTAAAAAAATATGTGAAAAAGAAAAACTAGTGCGTAAATCTTTAATTGAACATAAAAGACAAAATGAATGAGTAAATTATTGTTTTTAATGAATGCGTGAGAGATATCTGATCAATAGTAAAGATAGCCTAACCTGGAGTCTAGTCTGGAGTTAAGTTTGATCTGAAAAGTAATGCTGAAACATGTATAAATTTACACCCGTGGTAAAAAAGCCAAATAAAAACTCGATTTAAACAATCATTAATCGAATCAGCCACGGTGGTCTTGTCTGTTGCATTGCATGATTGGCTATCTGTGTGCATGTAGGTAACATGGCGCCGATCTGCTTCATTTATCTACTGCATTTGCTTTTAGTTTTTAGTGCGGTTACGCCACGCCGCTCCCATACAAACAACGGCGTATGAGCGGAGTAATTATAGGGATGAAACACCGTTTCAGATCAAGCGGGATCGAGTCGGAAATAACGTAGAATATCGGTCAACACAGACTCGACTCACATGATGGACTCTGAATTAATTGCAGCACTATAGCACCGGCCGCGGCGCGCGCGGACGCCTCGTTCGATTTCCGAACGAAAGCCCGCGAACGGGAAGGCGGGAAACGTTTTGAAATTGTTTATGGTTTCCTTTTTTATTTTTAACGCGTTTTGTTTTTAAATTTTATTGGCTGTTAAAAAGTTTCGTGTTAAATAGTAATTAAATTTAAATGTTAAAAATTGTGCCAATCTTTAGTGTTTTCGAGATAAAACTCGTGCAAAAATAACTAATCAGTAAGGTCAGAGATCTCCGCTGTTTCGTTCGGTCCGATAACGGGTGCAAATGTCTTAAAAGACAGAGTTGCTCGTAACTGCGCGCGAAGCACACGGTTACTGGAAATAAGTAAACAAACAGTGAATCATTAAGCGGTTATCAATGCAGGATGGCGTGTCAGGCCGCGAGTTGGATTCCGAACGCCGTCGCGACAATACTGCGTGCCGACAGCACGGCACAGCCAATAATCGCTTGGTTAACAACTATACGCGATTCTACGGAAGAATACGACCCTTTAATGACTGTGAAAACGGATTTATCGGACTCGGAAGATTCGGAATCCACCACAACTACAACACCGGATAGCGCGTTCGATGAAATACTCTCGCAGTTAGGAAAAGAAATTTATAAATTAGACGAATATCAGAAGATTTTAGGTCCAGAGGAACAGGAAGTGTCTCTAAGCATTTTGAATATTTTTGACGAGTGTTTGGAAGGATTCGAAAATGGTTTCGAAGTGAAGGAAGTGGGAAACGGTTTTGAAGTGACTCCGGTACAAATAAGTGCGCCGAGTGAAAACCGTGATGTTCCAGTGAAAGAAAACGGCGTAGCCAAGGCCAAGGAAAACGGCGACGAGTGTAGCGATTGTGAATCGACTTTATCTGACATCTCTTTCGTTACTAGCACGCCGGCTAAGTGTGAGAAAGTGAATGTTGTAAACACTATTTTTTATCAAGGTGAAGGCACGCCGGTGCCGCCGAGGCGGTCTAGGTTAAAAACGCCGTCGTCTAGTTCGTCTTGTTATGACAATATGGAATTGAAGACTAGTGTAAACAATGGGATTAAGCGAGATAGCGACAGCGATTCAGAGAGTACATGTTGGAGTTATAAAGAATGCAGCGACGCGGACGATCCTAAAGACAGGTACGCTACCGTCTGGTCCCAGTCAACGGGGTTTCATAATTCCGATGAGATTTTAAGAAGGGTTTTATCGCAGAACCACGCGACTATATCGCGATTGTCTTTCGATACGGCCAGTGACTTCACGCCGACGCAATACTCGGTGTACGCGCTGCAAGAGGTGGGAGACAGGTGCGCAGTCGACGCCATGACGCCGGACAAGCCTGACGACGGCGGCTACGAGCCCGTCCGCGACGCGATCACCATCGACGAGAACATTTACGAGGAGATCGAGTACGGATACAGTTTTACGGACGAGGGTTGCTCTTGTGGCGGCAGTGTTGAAGTTGAAAGCTGTTCCATCAGTGCCAGCTCCGAAGGAGTCGGAAGAGACAGTCCTGTGTACGCGAATTTAACAGACAATGACGCCTATGCGGTCACCGCAGACGTCCTATACTGGAGAAACGTTTTGCTTCTAGACCCATATTACAACGAAGACGAAGAAGATGAGGTAAGTGTTTAGATCATTGCATTGCGTGTTGAATTAATTATTGTATATAAGGCGGCTTGCGTCTACACCTCTTATATGTACGGCGTTTCCTGTTGTGTGTGTCATTAGTTTCGTTAAATAAATTGATCCCGGCTAGCGTTAAGAGTGAGCAATTTAGTTTTAATTAAACGGAAACAATGACTAATTGAGAACAGTAAGGTCTCTGTAATCATAATAACACAAACAATAATATTACGACGAATGCTAAATAAATGCAAACAAAATGTAGGTACCATTAGCCGCAAAAGCGCACGGTGAATATTGCAACTTTAATGCCAGTAAATAAATATAAAAACTCAAAAAACCACAACCACAATGTGCCTAATAAGTATACCTACTTAATAACATCAATGAAAAAAATCATTGTATAATCGAAACCACTCTGATTTTCAAATTACATAAAGTTTTTTATCGAGTTAGCAGTTAGCATAACATCAAACCACCTTCTACAAAGTTTGCATCCTGACTTACCTACTGCCTGATAACTTGCCAACATTACGACATCGGCATAACAAATCAAGCAACTAACTGGAATCAAAAACCATTTGCATTATTTGCTTCGTAAACAATACGCATATTGAAATTTAAAAAGTTTGCTCGCACGTTCTGACGTTTCATTTTGGCGCGAAAACGCCAATGTCAACCATAGACACAGGAACTAAGTGATGGCCTCTCAATCGTAAACATTATCGCTTCCTCTATAATTTTATTCACACGCCTTTGAAACAGAAAACTCTTTTACGGCGCCATTTCGTTCCATTCATAATTTCGTTCTAAATTTAACTTCGTAACTCCCATTCATGCGCTCAAGTGACCGAATTGAAATGACTTTTAAATTGATTTAGGTGTCTCTGTCTGGATAGTAAATACCACGTGAATTCTATTCATTCCTCATGTCAATTTAATAATTTGTGTATTCAAGATAAACAATTATCTTTAGAGACTACTTAATACTCGTGTTATTTTAAAATAGGTAGCAGATTATGATTATGAATGGCTGAATGCACCGGCCAACGCCCGACATCATTAAATTAGGTCATTATATTCCTGTTTAGACAAAGAGATAATAAAAAACCCGAAGGACATAACGGATAGCCGTCTGGGTTTTTTAAGAACGGAATTAAAACTGTTCTGAGAATCGATATGCGATTAAGTTTTTCGAATACCTACCTATTTAACATAACAGTGTCTGAAATGATTAAATCAGTTATTCTTTATAAAACATTACAATGGAAATTTACAGTCTAGTTTCATTTATACGAGTAGGTAAATTAAAACTATAAGGTACCTAATTTAAAAGTACCGAACGTGCAATTTTAAGTTCATTTAGGCAATATCCTTTTACATTTGTATCAATAAATATTGTTTTTAAATTGCGTTTCCTATTTAACAGGAAGGCAAAAATCTATTCACATAAATCAGAATCACTCACACAGCCGCAATGAAACTTTTTAATCCGTGTTTTTGTTTATGGTCATTCACCCATGACTTTATAAGTGGCAAAGGAAACAATATTAAGCCAACATTTTTTATTTTGTATTCTTAATTTTTATTGAGGTTAAAATAGCACGAGTTTTAAAATAATGTAAAAGTTACTCAATAGAAAATAATATGATATGACCTACTTTACAGTTCTTCACATCGTTAATTACGTGGAAGTAGTTTAATAAACCGCAGAATACCACTGAATCTTACTATTATTTTTATTAATAATTAATGATCTGTGACATTTAAATATTACTGTTAAGCCAGTTATCAGTTCATAAAACAAAGACGACGGCCAGTTTAATGATTTAATGATTAACCATAGATTTTTTTCGCCTTAGCGGTACTTGAGCGTTATTTTTTTAAACTTTTAAATTGATAATAAACAACACAAATACACGTTTTATTGTATAAAGTTATTAAAACGTAGAATAAAACAAGCTAAAATATCTGACTCTGTGACTCTATTGATAGAGCAATTATGTTATTCAATTTTATATTATTGCGTGCTGGTAATATACCGGGTGTGGCCTGTAATATGAGCAAAAAATTAAACTGTAGGCTGTACTCCTCATACTAACTAACATTTGATCAGCGACTTTTAAAAATAACTTGTGGTTTGATTTTTAATACACTTTAAAGTTTATTCTAAGACGCAATGTATCGCGAATTTTGTTTTGTTTAAGGCGTGACAAGCAACGTCAATCACAATGATATGGCGTGGCGATGGCGTCCATTGAAGATAATATTTATTTTGTATGAAAAATAGGGAGTCTAAATAATTCATAATTTTTAAAAGTTGTAGAACAAAAGTGTCACCGTTTGAGGAGTACAATCTATGTTTTAATTATTTGCTCATGTTACAGGCCACACCCGGTATTATAAAAGGTGACTGTCCTGGAAAATTGAAATTCCCTGTTAGCGTTAATAATCTTAATAATATACCATAATCTTATTTAATTTAATACAAGCAGAAGTGTATGAAACATTGAATTTTACGCACTAGAGTTTTATTGCCAAATAAGTCGATCGACTAAAACTACATATTGCTAATTGGGTATAGTTGTTTAAAATAAGTAGTTTAAAAACAACGTAACTGCCTAAGAAATATAAAAGCACTTACATCCATTTGGTTCTGGACATCTATAAGTTGTCATTACGAATGGAGTTACTGTCATTATCGCATCATTAACCGGTTTCTATTATATTGTTATTGTTACCTATTACCATACTTTAAAAAAACAAATGGTTTTTCAACCATTATCAGCTAGCGAAGTGTGTTAGGAGTAGATAAATAAAAACATACTGTTATCCGTTTTTAATGATATTCCTAGTCCCAGTTAAAAATTAATGATCTTTGACTGTAGGTATTTAGTTTACGGTTGTTATTATTAAAACTAAAACTTTAAATACCTTTAAAACCTTATAGCCTACCTAAAAATAGATTAATACATAGTTCATGGAACATTTCAGTTTGTATATTAGGTACATATTAAAAGTATGAAATTTCGATGTTAGCAAGCTAAATAACCGGGCCTTATTTGATGGTGGTAAGTACCAAAGTACCTTAATTACGACCTTACCAACAACTAATGACTTAAAAACCTTTGTAAGTCATAGTTGCAAAACTCAAGTTTGGAAACGGACAGGAAATAATCTGTTTACGTATTCATTTAGTGCCTAAGGGCCCGATTTGGATTTTGAAATATACATCTATGAGATATCTTTTAGACATCACCAAGATACGATAACGATATGTTTAAGATCTAACCTGTCAAATTTGACATTTGCGCGATTCTGGAGATCCTCTTGAACGATTTCCACAGGATATGACTTAGAGATCTAATTCACATCTAATATATATCTTACTCTATCTAACGTAAAAGTGACATTGGTTGCCCGAATTGCGCTGCAAAAGAGAACTAGTTGATATCTAAACTATATAGTATCTAGAATGGATCTAGTACGTGTCGTCTCTTGTGAATATCTTGAAGTTCGAATACGGCAGTAAATATACTGATTCTATCGCTAACTACATGCCTAGTTGCAATAACTAAATTCACATTACACGCAAACATTACCCTCCTTTCTGTGGCAATGTGGAAACGTCAGTTGACCAACGCTGCATTAGTGTTGCAATGTTAACCTAAAATTGATAATTTATTGAGGATATCTTACGTGGTGTATACTCATAAATAGTTTCTTGGGTTTAATAAGAGCGATGACACGATTTTGAACTATCAGACACTTTTAGTACCTATGTGTTAATAATAATACTGATAAATCATTGAAATCAGTAAAAAGACGGCGATTAAAGTTGTTTTCCAGTTTAGGTACAAAACAAGCACTCTAACGCCTTGACAATAGAGGCGTGCTCAGATATTTGTGAGCTCCTTGGCCGCTCCGATATATATGATGGCGACTGTACCTAATGTACCTATTTATGAAGGTAAACCAAACATCGTTACTTGGTCATTCAGGCATTGGTGGTAGGTAAACTAAATATAGTACTACCTATTGTTTTGGCTTAGTGGCCGACGCCGCATTTCGGGAAATGTATTAGACATTCACTAGATATGAAATAGTAACTATATGTGACGTTCCACGGAAAAAGGTACCCTATGGCGGTCTCAATTATTAACGCCGCTCCAATATTATTAAGCCGGCCCTAAGGTACCTTTTGCCGTGGAACGTCACATATCGTTACTATTTCATATCTAGTGAATGTCAAATTCATTTCCCGAATAGCACCGCGAGTCATTCCCGTTTCATTTACCCAACCGGAAAAATAAGTAGGTACCTACCTGTAAGCGTCACTGGAAAACGAAAATTTATACTTAATTCATCACCATCAGCGTAAATTTTGATTATACAGACTAAAAATCAGTCTGTTTTAAGTTTTAGGAATTTTAAGCAGTGCTCGTCTATTTTTTCGCCAAGATTTGCCGACCCCTGCCACAGGGGTAGTTCTGTATCAAAAATTGCGGATGTGACTAGGTGTCAAAAGTAACAAAATATACATGTCTCTACATATATGTAGAACAATTACACCGTAGAAAAAAGGTATTTATGAACGCTAACTTTACAGATTAATATGTATCTCTATTTTGAAAAGTACCTATTAAGGAGTGGCAGATTTTGCCGCATTGTTTCATCCCGCAACTTATTGTATTGAAAATGCTGACTGTAATTTACTCATATATGTACTATGATCCTCCTTTTCTTCGCTCCATACTTTGCCTACCCCTGCCACAGGGGTACTAATACACACCACACATACGGTCGTCCTCTTATTTCGCGCACGGTTTACCGACCCCTGCCGCAGGGGTACTGTACTTTACACTATTATTACATAACTCCGAGATATCGCGGACGGCGCATAAAGCTCATTGCGAATACGGCGCGTGCGCTCCTGGTTACAGGTAGGCTGCGCGCGCATGCGAGCCGAATCAACCGTGCCAGTGTAAAATGGCCTATAGAACCGTCAAAACATTAAAAAACCGGCCAAGTGCGAGTCGAACTCACGCAGACGGCAAAAAAATCACGTTAGTTGTATCAGTTGGTATGGGATTCCGTATATGACCATGACCTGATGTGACCAGAGGTTTCACCCGATGAAAGTCTCAAAGAATGTAGTTTTTAGGGTTCCTTACCCAAAGGGTAAAAACGGGACCCTATTACTAAGACTCCGCTGTCCGTCTGTCCGTCCGTCTCTCTGTCACCAGGCTGTATTTCATTATTCTTATGAACCGTGATGTCACAGATGATGTATTTCTGTTGCCGTATATAACAACAAACACTAAAAACAGAATAAAATAAATATTTAAGTGGGGCTCCCATACAACAAACTTGACTTTTTTGCCGTTTGTTGCGCATTCACCATTAAAATATTGTCATTAAATGTATGGTATCTTCCTTGACCAGTCAAACAAAACTGTATATTACTGGTCATAAGCCTTCGATTCTGCAACAGTTAGGAATGACACGCTAGTTTTTTTTACTGAAACCGTCGAAGTGTATCCATGTAAATATACAGTTTTCTTTTCCATTAACATTGCTAATCAGTTCAAAATTGTACGGTGATGAGCAGGGTGATTAGGGATGGTAATCGTGTTAAATAACCTCTCGTTTTGTATACAATTACTTTAATAATTGGCATCGACACAATGGTGATTAATTAGTGCTAATTAATTAAGATCCAGTAATCAAGCGAAACGAGTCTAGTGAGATAAAGCGTTTTATAAAAAAATAAAGTTTTATTTAATACTTTTAGGGTACAGAATGTGCAAGTAACAAAAAGTATTTAAAAGTAGTAAAATGTTCGTGGAGATTGCAGAGAATTTTTACAGAAAATGGTGGAACATTTCATTTTGGAACCGGATAATTGCCATCCCTATACAAAAATATGAGAACTATTTATCCTAAAAATTTCCATGCGGAAATTTCGTAATTTAGGAAATCTTCACATGGATAAAGACACGGACAAGATAAAGTTAATATAATTATTATAATTACCTATATTAACTTCATCTTTCCTTCTTTCAACTAATGTTTCTGTGTCAATAAATTGTTTTGTCATAATACTCATAATTATTTGTTAGAGATGCATAAGTTGCATAAGGTAGGTATCTAAAATACTGCACTCTGAGTGAATTCACAAAGATAACAAGCTGGAAATTATGCTATCAGCCAAATATTTAGTTATAGTCTGATTTACTGTAATAATAATATTTTTAAGTGGGTTGTAACCTGTTAATTATTTATTTTTGTCTAAATTGTAATAATAATTTTTGTGTAATATTTTTGAATGTGTTGTTACCTGTAAATTATTTATTTTTGTCTTCCTTTATGTAATACATATCGCGCATTGGATTACTCTGTAAGTGGTATTGTATAGTTGATTATTTAAAAAAAAAGTACAAAACATACGTTCGTACGAAGTTTAGTCTTATCTCTTTTTAATTTGATTAATATTAATTCAGATATGCGCATTTATCCCTGTATTTAAAAAAAACTTATCAACCTCTTACAAACCTCTGTTAAATTGTCTCTTTCTAACAAACGGAACTGTCAAAATGACGGATAGGGACAAACGATTATCAACGATTTGTTTTGATGAATTATTACTAGTAGAGCGGACATATGGCCCTGATTAATATGATATCACGTGTTCAATGTCGAATACCTTTGTATGCTAGTACCTAATTAATCACGCCTACGAAACCTCACCTAATAAGTCTTGTATTTGGCCTCCGTGTGGCAAGATTAGTCAGGTTTAGTAATACATATTATTTTATCTTATACCTTTAACCCAGCGGTCGGCAACCTTTTAGCAGCCAAGGGCCACATAGAAGTTAACGAGGATGACGCGGGCCGCACTTTGGTAATATTTGTGACTTTAGCAGACATTGTCGATCGTCAGTGCTACAGACATGCTACACACAATAGCCAGGGAGGCTCGCGGGCCGCAAGCGAGAGGTTGGCACGGGCCGCTGCTGGTTGCCTACAGCTGCTGTAACCGAGCAATTCTTGTATATTTAATACAGGATGATGGCTAAAAAATAACTGCATTCCCGTTGCCAGGGAGGTTTCGGGATTATACTGAGTAACTTTTATTATGGGACCAACCCAGATATCGCGAAAAAATAATTTGACTGTTTCGTACATTTTGGCTGGTTTTTCTATGGGAGGGTAGGGAGGGATTTTTTTTTGTGATTTCGTTGTCCCATAGTAAAAATTGGTCAGTACAATCCCAAAACCTCCCTGGCAACGGAAATGCAGTTATTTTTTAGCCACCGCGTGTGCATCCGTATAGGAAATTCGTGATAGGCAACCCTATTATTGATTAATAACTACATTGTCTTAGCGACCGTTATTTCTTCTAATCGCCCATATTTCATCTCCTAGCGATACGGCAGCGATAACAGCTGATTTGTGATCTATCCTATCACCAACTTGTTTTTTACTAGTGGTTGAATGAGGAACTACACATTTTTAATAGTTTTATTGTAGTTTAGGAAAGACAGTGGCGACATCGTGATGTGCATGTTAGGTTTGTGGAAAGATGAATGGGTGACTGAAGTTGACGTTAAATATGTATGATCTTTTGTTGATGAGGGTCAGTTATGAAATTAATGTTATTTGAAGATTATCTGATTTATAAAAAAAATTAAAGCAAGATAAAATACCATTCTCTGGGATACGATACGATACGATGCTGTGTCTATATAATGATATATTATCGTAAAGCCTAGGGTATATACATACCGGGTGTGGCCTGTAACACGAGCAAATAATTAAAAGATAGATTGTACTCCTCAAACGGTGACACTTTTGTTCAACTTTTAAAAATTATGAAGTATTTAGACTCCCTATTTTTCATACAAAATAAATATTATCTTCAATGGACGCCATCGCCACGCCATATCATTGTGATTGACGTTGCTTGTCACGCCTTTAAACATAACAAAATTCGCAAAACATTGCGTCTTAGAATAAACTTTAAAGTGTATTAAAAATCAAAACACAAGCTATTTTTGAAAATCGCTGAACAAAAGTTGGTCAGTATGAAGAGTACAGCCTACAGTTTAATTTTTTGCTCATATTACAGGCCACACCCGGTATATAACTATTATAGGACTAAACTATTTTTGCCTCATAAAAACATTAAAGTGACGAAATATTGCGCTTTAGGCGCTGTATTCTGAAAATAAATTGACTGTTTTTTCGCTTTCGTTTAGGAGGAACGCCTAGGAAGAATAAAACGATGTTTTCTTTTAGCAAAAATTACTAAGAATCTGAACGCTTTTTTTGAAGGTGTACTCGTACCTAATGTCGGATAATTTCTTCCACCCTGTATAGTGCATTTATCACTTGTTAAAACTGTACTGAATTAATAAATAAAAACCTTTGCGTGATTAAAAAGTTTTTTACGATATTTCTAGGTTCATGGGTGATAAGTATATGAAAACTATATGTTACTTATATACAACATATATGTAACAGAGACACATGGCTCTGATAGGGCCCCAGATGCGCCCTAGATCAGATAAGTGGTGTCAACGTTCCGTAATATGTAGTCCACTAACCACTACTATTGATCGTAATACGTTGCATTTTGTGTTGCTATTGGGCCATATTTAGATGCAACGGGTCCTTGAGATTGTGCAATGCATGCACCAAACAGTTTATACCGTAAAACGCTATTACATTGCGCTTTCAACATAACTTTGCCCACCGCGTCATAGTTCAGTACAAGCTATCTGAAGATAGTGAAGAAAGTGTATTCTGTAACTAAGTACTTACTTTTAAATTATTTCGCTTGTACTGAACGACGCGGTGGGTAATGTTACGTTGAAAGGGCAATGTTATAGTGTTTTACGGTATTCAACGATATGATCTTCCATCGGCCCGTAAAAAAGCGAATCCTGAAGATTGACAAACAATTCACTACGTTTAAGGTTCTCTCATGAGTGTAGACAACGCATGACATTTGCGCGAGTATTTCGCGCAAATTCCACGCAGATGTCAGTGGAATAAATAAAGAAACACGTGGTGAATGGACAGATATGCACATAAAGATTATACCATACCGTGGCTGGCATGTGTAGGCGCAGCTGTTTTGTTCGCAAAGAGCAGAACAGACCGGCCGGTTAAATAATTAAACGCTAGAACAATGATCTGTAAACACAGCGGAATTGCGATACAATTCAAGGAATAGACATGTTTGGAATGGTCTTTTACGTAAGGAGAGACATTTGTATATAAAACAAGTGTCACTTAGTGTACCGATAACAAATTATATGCATACTTACTTAGCAAAATACTATATTCATAAAATAAATACAAACTTGCAATAGTATTACAGTTTACAAAGTGTCCTCTCTTGTATTTAATAATGAAATATGAACAAAATATCTGTTTATTCAATCTGTAATATAAATTATGATAGCGTAAATAGTAAATAACAAGAGTCAGTTGAAAAGGCCATTACGCTAATCAGCATGCTAACCTTTTCCTCCCGATTCCAATTTTCGTCATAGTAGCTCGTAAAAGTTCCTTAGTATACAAACCTTGATTTCTCTTTACTGTATATAACAAAAATTTGGTAGGTATTTGTATTTTTTTTTGTGCTGATATGTTTTTTTTTTACTATAAAAACTTGTAATTTTAAAAAAGGTACATTAGTGAATAGCGATAGTGTATTTCTTCTCTTTACCAACTATTTTACTGACAGCGTTTATTTATAGGTGCTCTTTTTGTTGTAATCTCTGACGCTATGATATTCTCTAGAATGACTGTCGGTAGCAATGCAATGTTAATGTTAATTTTAACAACCATCTTTATTACTCTCTTTAAAACTCGTATTTAAAGCAGGTTTTACTGGCTACGGTAATTACATCATTTACTTCCATACAAAGTTTGTATTTTAAAATACTTTACAGGTGACGGTTATACGACATTATCGCTTAAAGGCATCCCATCCAGTTCACCTTTGAGGATAATTGTGCTGGCGTACTCATTTTAAATGTATGAAGGAAAATGACAGCAAGTGCAAGGTGGTCATACGAAAGATTCCATAAATTTTTCCGATAGTTTTATTATTTAACTTGCCTCTTTGTATAGTCGACGTCAAAAATATGTTAACATTTCGCCTTATTATTGAGGTGTACCAAGTGTACGTGTAATTGTAAAGATGTTTTTAACGTTGACTGCTTCAAAATGCTTTTAAAATGTTATAGCCGTTATAGGTATCTATCAAAATTTGACACTTTATTTTTCACTATATTCGTTCTATGTACGTATATGTAGGTATGTATTGTCTGTGTGTTTAAGAATAAAAAACTATTCTATTCTATTAGCCTCCTGTCCCCTCGAACTCCTCGAAGTCACGTCAGCGTGCATATGCTGACGTCGCCGGTCAGCCTGTCGCAGCTAACCGGGGCAATGCGCCTTCTAAGGCGTGTGAATCACGGGCTCCCCTTTTGGAAAAGTCCTCCCGCACCAATGTGGATAAGGAGGGATTCACACTGGTGGAAAGGAAGAGCAAGGCGCGCAGGGCGCCCCGTAAGACTCTGTGTGGCACTGCGGAACCGGTTAATTCTGGTTTACGAATTGCGACCCCGAGTAAGGCGCTCTACGTGTCTCGCCTGCATTACTCCGCCGTTGCCGACGAGGTGGTGGAGTACGTCCGCCGGAAGACTGGCTACACGCTGAGGGTGCACCAGCTACAGTCGCGTCACTATGTGCACTTCAGTTCATTTGTGGTGCGCGTACCGCGGCCGCTGCAGGACACCATCGCAAGCGCAGCCTTCTGGCCGAAGGGTGTGGTGTTTCGGCGGTACCGGGGCAACCTGCCGAATCCTATACCAAGTCAGACGACGCAACGGAGCCACGCTGTTACGTCGTCGCCCAAATTTAATGTTTAATTTGTCTTTTGTTTTTATTTGTAGTTTCTTTGTACTTATTGTATTTTATTTTGTAGTTTCACAGTGCCTTGGTTTTACTGTAATGCTGTGTTACTTATTTGACTAATAAATAAATAAATAATAAATAAATAATTAAAATGGCGACTGCTCATATGAACCATCCATATGGAACCACAGACTGTACAACTTATATGTCATGGTGCATATGCGAGATTTCCCGGTCAGATTGTAGGGGACTTCTTTCTTCGTTTTGCCGTCTTCGTCGTAACTTCCTTTCGCGGAATCAAGTCTGCATTTCGATATGGCAAAATGTGTTGACCAGAGGGGCATTCGAACGGGAAATAACTGTCCTACTTATAAGTATAGTCAGCAGCAGAAGTTGCTAAGCGGGCGAGGTGTTCAAAATTACCTTGACGCGCTCTTATTCTCTTAACAATAAAGTCGCGTCAAGATCATTTTGAACACCTGGCCCGCTTAGCAACTATTGCTGCTGACTGTATATTAATCTAATACCTTTCAACGAGCAATTCTTTTATATTTATTTATTTATTTCGGGCTTCTGGAAAACGGCTCTAACGATTTCGATGACATTTGCTATATGGGGGGTTTTTGGGGGCGAAGCATCGATCTAGCTAGGTCTTACTCGTATATCTGGGAAAACGCGCATTTTTGGGTTTTTATATGTTTTCCGAGCAAAGCTCTGTCTCCCAGGTAATAGGTATTTGAGCGAGCTAAACGCACTAAGATATGTAAGATAAGGTTACCAATAGTCGCAAAAAGAAAGCAGAATAGGTACCTGTTTTCACGGTACGTCAATTTATTTCTATGTTTACAATAAAATCTCAATTGCCGTGGTCCTCAAGAATCACACGAACCCGTCGCCAAAAAGGCGTTCCCATGCAATCGAAGTTAACATGCTTAAATTACATGAAAGTTAACATGAACATTAAAAAGATGTCTAGCGCTAGTTTTCCTTCCTAAAAACAATGTTATACAAGAAAGATAGAGAGAGTATTATTCTTATTTATTTGTATATGACTCTAGATTAAGTCTAAGTTCATGAGATTCTAAATAACTGATAAAATAAAAAAAATCTAAATACGAGTATTAAAACTTCGGACATTCAACTTATTCAAATATTTAGGTCCTACTGTTTAGGAAGCCTATTTATAACGCTGATATAACTAATTTACATAACACTTATACAACTTAGTATTCAAAAAGAGAATCTAATTGTCATCTTTATTCCTTACAACTAAACCAACCTAACTCTAATACAGTAGCCATTGCAAAATCAATCTTAACATCAAGGTATAGAGTTCAAAATAGCTTGTGTCGATTGTTCTTTGTTTGGACTGCGCGGCAGGTTGCGTTCGCGCATGACCTTATAAAGGTGGTGTAGGGGCTTCTTTTTATGCCTAACAGCTAGTTAGGGCGTCCGTCTGTCTGTCTGTCAGCCTACGTGACTGTTTGCAGATACATTGTGCGTAATTCTGTTGAGGATGATATATTGTACGTTTATGTTTGCTTGCATTATTACATAATGTATTAATTATGATTACTTAGGTTTATATTCATTAATACCATGTTTCCATTGCAGATACCGAACTATATTCTAATATCTTTAAACGAGCAATTCTTGTTTATTTATAGGTATGTATGTATATTTCGATCTCGGAAACGGCTCATAACGATTTCGATGAAATTTGCTATAAGGGGGTTTTCGGGGGAGATAAATCGATATACCTAGGACTTATCTCTAGAAAACGCGCATTTTTAGTTTTTATATGTTTTCCGAACAAAGCTCTGGTCTTCCAGATATTATTCAAATTATTGTTAGTAGGATCTCGTTTTCTGAGTTTTTAGTTTAAATTAATTCGACTTAGTTTTACGAGACACTGTTTTTTTTTCGAATTGAGTTGACAATTTAGTAAATACTTAGTTTAATGATCGCAAATGTAATGAGTGGTTCTTAATAAAATCGAGCATAATGGTTGACTGATAGAGACTGGTAATGTTAGGATTAGGTCCGCCATTTCTACAATTTTGTACATGTATGTAGTGCAGTAAAGTTTAAACGAATACATAAATAATAATATCAAATCCAATCAATATGAGATTCTTACATTAGAATGAAAATATATAAGCAGTAAAATACGAATTTTTAAATTATCTTTTACAACTAAGCAGTATACTATGCAGATATGAATGAGGGAACCATTCAAAGAATACAAATAAATACAGATAAGATGTTAGTGTTTACATAAATTGTGTCATACGCAGTACTTGAAGAGAAGTATGATAATATGACACAAATAATTTTATTACTTTGTCACATTACAATAGCATACAAACTTATTTAGTTTCTGTGTTTAATCAATTAAAAAATCACAATAAGATTAACAAAAACAAAAGTTATCTGTTTTTTTTTCAAACATGCCAATGCTGGTTGTGAGTTAAACATCAGTAGGTATTTTAGGAATCATAAGAAAATAAATAGATTTAATTTAAACATAATAACGTTATTCAACCAATTTAAAGATTGTTACGAGTAGAATAATCTTAATGACAAGAGTCTATGAATAGCAAATGTATCAAAATTGATACATACTTAAAATGACTGCAAAACATGTTTCAAATCCGATTTTTTTGTCAGCAACTTGTTGTAAAGTACATATTTCATGGCACTTACGTTACAATGTTAGGTTCTGTAGAAGTAGAATAATCAACTATTATAGAACACTTACGCAACTTCACTGTGCTATAAAGGTTTTATAATGCAGCTATAATACTTGATAGCGAAGATCTCTTAAATAGCTATTTATATATGGGTAATAAAAGAACCGTGTTTGGACAGATTATCGGGAGGTATTTTTAGTAGCTGACCGTTTTGATATGCTCTACCGTATACTACCATAAAAAGTTTATAGTTACCAGTAATAGCATAAGTACCTAATACCTACCTAAATACGAAAGATTCAAGTGAAAATCTTCGGTTTAAAATCTGATCTCATGTCGCAAAATAACGCAACTATAATAATATATCGGTGACATAAATTTCGACGAAAAAATGTAATACAATATGAGTTTCCTACAGAAAAACGAAATTAGTTCACAGAAATATTAGGTAGGTAAGTACCGACACTAAAAAACAAGGCCAAGAAAGGTTTTGCGCAGTCAGTAAAAAAATACTTAAGTAAAAACTCATAGTAGAAGTCATACTCACTCATAGACTCATAGTGGATTTGTGACGTCACAAGTTGCGTTTTATTCTTACATATTCAATTTGAATTTGACTTTTTCATAAAGGATAAGCTGATAAGTCATAACATCTAATTGATAAATTAGTGAGGGTTTTCAGAAAACATGGTACCAATTTACTTTTTTTCTAAAAACCATTAACTTTTGGGTTATTTAGACTCAGAATCACGAGTACTATTGAATGAGACAAAGAAAAAGTGTCCCCATTTTTTCATACAAATTTTGTGTCAGTTTTGTAACGGTCTATACAAAATGCATGTGAAAATGCGTTACGAAACTGACATTGTTTTCGGGAGACATTTTTTTTCTTTTTAAACCGATATTTTTTGTGATTCTGAGTACCCAAAAGTTGATTTTTCGAAAAAAAGTAAAATGCACTTACCATTTTTTCTGAAAGCCCCCGTATACACCAGGTAGTTACGTGACCCTTAAGTATACGAGCTACAACAGAGTAACACGTACATACTTTAATTATAACCACAAGTGGCCCGCTTCCGTCCACTGTTTATGACACGGTGTATGTATGTTTGTGTTATTGTCCGCTGCTCCCAATGTTAGGACAATGCTCTTCATAACTGACAGGTGAAGACAGATTTCAATTCATCAATTATCAATCAATATCTATCCTTAGATGTCGTCTTTATTGTGGTAAACGAGCAGACGAATCGCCTAATGGTAAACAATTACCGTCGCTCATGGGCACCTGCAACACCAGATAGGTTGCAAGTGCGTTGCCGGCGTTTAAATGCAAGTACCTACAGACGTAATGTACGGAACCCTTGGAACGCGAGTCCGACTCGCACTTGACCGGTTTTTTTTTATTCATAACACAGAATAAATAATAGTACTAGGTACAGAAGACTCACTCTCTCACAAAACGCGTCTGTTACGATCAGGACAGATATGGCCGCTAGGTGGCGACAGCGCGGCTTATGGCTAGCCACCAAAATTGGTGTAGAATGGATGTACTTTTAGCTACCTGTAGCAAAGCGACGAAACCGCGGAGTGAGCCACGCCTGTTTAGGGTTGCCATATGGAAGAATTAAATGTCCTGATAAAAATCCTGACATCACCCTAAAAATCCGGGCATTTCTTGTAACAGAGATTTGGCGTAGCTTGAACGACGCCCCGGCGGCGCGCTGCTCTCTGCGGTGTGATCCAGTAGCCTCCCCGGGCGCGAATTTTATTTTTATAAGGTCATTCCTAAAAATCCGGACACATGCCAAGTCCGGCCGCAATCCGGACAAAGGGTCAAAAATCCGGACATAAACGGACAAATCCGGACGTATGGCAACCCTACGCCTGTTCATGGTCATCGCTAAAGAACAGCTCACAAAGATTTAACTGCCAATTACCGCTGGAATGGAAAGAATCGTGTTTACGAAGTGAGTGATTATTTCCAGCAAATGCCAGTTAAATTGCTGCTTAAACATCTTTTGTTGAACCGAGGAATGTATACACGGTGTAACATGAGTAAACCGAATAATTTTAACAGCGTATTCCTGATCATATTTAGAGACAAAAATGTCCTATAAACTTTTTTGAAATCCGCCTAGTTTCAGAGATATTATTCATTAAAAAAAAACAAGTTTTTATTGTTACATAGTGTAAAAGGCCTTTTTGATGGTGATGTTGCTGCTATGGGATGTAGTCTAAATATCCTTATTGATAGATGTCAAAAAGTGACAAGTAACACTTTGCAAAAAGTAGGTTCTACGAAAAAAAAAATTAAAAATCAATTTTAAGCGACAAGTTTACCAATAACATTTATTTTTTATGTACAAATACATTCAAAAACTCGAAAAAACAAAACAAAAAAAAAATTATTTTTTTGGCGATATTGACCTAAACTCATATTACATTTTTTACTTCTTTTGACCTCAGAAATGCCTGGTAAAAAATATTCGGTTTCCTCATGTTACACCGTGTATTGGAATTGTTTACTAACGTGCGGCTAAGAATTGCTTTTTTTTACACGTACATGAATATCGCGTTTCTGATTTTTAGGGTTCCATACCGTACAAGAAAAAAAATGGAACCCTAATAGGATCATGCACTTTGTTATCTATCCGTCCGTCTGTCTGTCAAGATCCTTTATCTCGGGACCGCGTGGAGGTATCGCGTTGAAAAAACCATACACCTAAGTGTATGAGTTTTTCAACCTAACTGCCGTATTCGAACTTCAAGATATTCACAAGAAACGACACGTACTAGATCCATTCTAGATACGTTAAAGTTTAGATATCAACTAGTTCTCTTTTGCAGCGCAATTCGGGCAACCAATGTCACTTTTAAGTTAGATAGAGTAAGATATCTATTAGATGTGAATTGGATCTCTAAGTCATATCCTGTGGAAATCGTTCAAGAGTATCTTGAGAATCGCGCAAATGTCAAATTTGACAGGTTAGATCTTAAACATATCGTTATCGTATCTTGGTGATGTCTAAAAGATGTCTAATAGATATCTATTTCATAATCCGAATCGGGCTGCTAAGTCTACGTACAGTCCGATTATAAAATCAGAAGAGTTTGTAACTCCTACCTACATTGCCTACTAAAAAGTATTAGGTATGTATTTTGAAAATAGAAAATATGGCCCAAAAACTATTTCAAATGAAATACAATATAGTTTTCTCCAAAACGTATGTAAATACAAAACAGGTATTTTACATTTTGTATTTCAAATACTAGTACATATTTCAAATAAGTCACATCTCTGGCTACATCTCACAAGAATCCTAAAATCATAATTGCTTCATTGACTCGAATCGTCCGTCTCTCTCACCCCACTATAATATATTAAATGCTAGAGTGGGACTGATGATGAATGGAGCTCATTCATTGAGTCAGGGGTTAATAAGGTGAATCAACTCGTGATAGTGTCTGAATGGCATGATGACAATGTTGGTAATGCTCCTGTTTATTATATACTAATGTAGCCACATCTTATATAATGTTCATATAAGTATACATACCTACCTAATCTACCTATACCAGGCGTGGCTCACTCCGCGATTTCGTCGCTTTGCTACAGGTAGCTAAAAGTACATCCGTTCGACCCCAATTTTGGGGAGAGCCATAAGCCGCGCGTGGCGCTGTCGCCACCTAGCGGCCATATCTGTGCTGATCGTGACAGACGCGTTTTGTTAGAGACTGAGTCTTCTGTACCTAGTACTATTATTTATTCTGTGTCTATAAATACTAATGTAGCCACATCTCATATAATGTTCATATAAGTATACATACCTATCTAATCTACCTATACCAGGCGTGGCTCACTCCGCGATTTCGTCGCTTTGCTACAGGTAGCTAAAAGTACATCCGTTCGACCCCAATTTTGGAGAGAGCCATAAGCCGCGCGTGGCGCTGTCGCCACATAGCGGCCATATCTGTGCTGATCGTGACAGACGCGTTTTGTTAGAGAGTGAGTCATTATTCTGTGTCTATAAATACTAATGTAGCCACATCTCATATAATGTTCATATAAGTATACATACCTATCTAATCTACCTATACCAGGCGTGGCTCACTCCGCGATTTCGTCGCTTTGCTACAGGTAGCTAAAAGTACATCCGTTCGACCCCAATTTTGGGGAGAGCCATAAGCCGCGCGTGGCGCTGTCGCCACATAGCGGCCATATCTGTGCTGATCGTGACAGACGCGTTTTGTTAGAGAGTGAGTCTTCTGTACCTAGTACTATTATTTATTCTGTGTCTATAAATACTAATGTAGCCACATCTCATATAATGTTCATATAAGTATACATACCTATCTAATCTACCTATACCAGGCGTGGCTCACTCCGCGATTTCGTCGCTTTGCTACAGGTAGCTAAAAGTACATCCGTTCGACCCCAATTTTGGGGAGAGCCATAAGCCGCGCGTGGCGCTGTCGCCACCGAGCGGCCATATCTGTGCTGATCGTGACAGACGCGTTTTGTTAGAGAGTGAGTCTTATGTACCTAGTACTATTATTTATTCTGTGTCTATACATAATAGAGTCCTTTGAGTACGGAACCCTTCCTGCGCGATTCCGACTCACATTTGACCGGTTTTATTTATTTAATTTATTTGACATTAATATTGACCAGACATCGTACATTTTCCAGCATTTTTGATGCAGCGGAGCGGTGTTAACGGAATTGGTATAAATAATTTCAACCCTAATTATTAATTAGCGTTAATTACGTTAATATTAACACCTTAATTTACCATGTCAGTTAAAATTATCTATACCAATTCCGTTAACACCACTCTGCTGCACCAAAAATGCTGGAAAATGTGTACATATACGATCATTTGCAGTTTGGCGAAAAAATATGTGTAATGGATTACTGTGTATTTTTTATTGAGTAAATAAATTAAAAATTAAAAAAAAAAATTGATGATGACAGGGCCATATATTGTCATTGCAAATGATGGCAAACTTAGCTTAATCCGACTCTATTGTATTGGTTAAACCACAGAATAAATAATAGTACTAGGTAGTACAGAAGACTCACTCTCTAACAAAACGCGTCTGTCACGATCAGCACAGATATGGCTTAATTGGCTTATGGCAAACCCCAAAATTGGGGCGAACGGATGGACTTTAAGCTACCCGTAGCAAAGCGACTAAATCGCGGAGTGAGCCACGCCCGGCGTATTATGGATGGCTTTATCCATTTTTATCCACGTGATAAAAAAGTGTCACTTTTTAACACCGCGGGATAGAAAGTGACGGACACCGTTTTATCACGCTGTCACGTAGACAAGAATGACCATCTGGTTAAACTCCAATGTAGCGACATAAAGTACGTCACCAGTTTCGCAATACGGCGTCACGTACGTCATATTCAAATCGTACCGACAAGTCCAGACAGATAACGCTGTGATTCAATAATTGTAGGAAGCCGGAACTAACAGAGTCAAACACTGATTCACTGTGGAATGTGACGATGATGACGGTTTATTGCAATCATAAGTAGGTATTTTGTTATTTTTCATCATCGCGGCCGTGATGATATTTTTTATGTATCGTATAGATGCAGATGGGCATTTTATTACTGTGAGCGCCAATTAATAATATAGTGTAATTTTCAAGGAATTATTTGACATTTCGTCGAGTCATTCCTACACCAAGAAATTTTAGTAATCGGTGACCTTTTTTCTATTTTTTTGTTTTTCTTTATGTCCAATGTTATATTATAAAACATAATTCAAAACTAATTTAACTTTTTTTTCTAATTCAGTCATCGATGGCGATCACCCAACCACGAAATCACAAAAAAATGGCTATTTCATACATTTCGGCTTTGATGTTGATATTTTCTATGACAGCAGAGACAATTTTTAGAGCACCGTACAAAACTTTGTTCGCGGTGCTCTTATGGGATCACTTCGGTCTTGCAAATCGGTTAAATGCGTTTTTCTCAAAGAACGTTTGATAATTTAAAATTAATCTAAAATTTGGAATAGTTATGGCAAGTATCACTAACGCTGTGAATAAGTCTGCTTATTTCTGATTTTAGGGGAAAATTTAGGGGGCTGAGAGGGGTAGGCTGAATTTTATTAATTATGTAGGTACATATACCCGTAGCAATAAGTTTTGCGAAGCAGAGACACATTGCCATTAGCTAACAGGCCAATTCGAGTTTTAGTTGCCTTAACGATCTGAATTGGATATGATAGTGATCTCTCTCAGATCTGTCAATGACAAAAGTGACGTTTTTGGTTCAAGAAATGTTATAACAATCATTACATGTGTTCGTTCAAATTCTTTGCATAAAATATTATAATAGTACTAAATGTTGTGCATATATCAGCAAGTATGGAATGTGTGTGTTTAAAAATTGTTTACTGTTTTCTCGTGCGACAAATTTTAAATTCAACAATGAATGAAATGTTTTCATAACAGTAACAAAATATTTTACTATACTATACTATAAATAGTATTATTGACGGTACAGTCAATTAACAGTGCTTATCGTAAAAAAAAATATTAAATCGTACTTGGGACCTAAAATGCTCTAGTCTAGTGCATAAACGTATCATTTTCTGCACTCCTTTTATAACAACAATGACCCTCTTTCAGAGCATGAGAAATTAAAAATTTATTACTTCTTTAGGTACTTAATATCAATTATTTTTTTAATTACTCAATGTGTTCGGCGGCTGATGATTTTTTTCAGTGAAATTGTTTTATTCAACGACTGTTACAGCTGTTATGCGTGTTTGGGCATTAGAAACGCGTAAAAACGGTGATTAGTAACGAAACGCTAACACTACAAGAACACAGCGTTGTTCGGTTCGCTGCCCTAACGGTAGCGGTATTTAGCGAGCTGCTAACTAAACGCTATGCAATCGTTTGTTTATCTTTACCAAAGAGAATAAATAGATAGTATAGAGAGGTCCTGTCATAGTAAATTTACTGCCATCTATCGACACAGGACTAAAACTCAAAATGAAAATGTATAAAATATTTAAAAAATGTATATATATATATGGATAAATGATGTTATTATTTTTATACATGAACATGGGTTAAAATTGTTAAATATGAAACGGTGTCGTCACGCCATCTAGCCGAGCACAGGCCAAAGCTGTGTGCGCCATCTATCCGGGAATGACTTTTTCTTGATTTCCGAGGCAAGTTTTTTCCTTAGACTTTATTCATCTTATACGAAGTTACATATGTCTTTGACTTTACGGATACCTCGTTTTTCAGTTATTTATACAATGATAGACTGATATTAGCATAACTTGAACGTATTACCCATAGAAAATGACATAGTGACTTTTTCCGCAACGTAATTAGCGAGCTGCGATGAAGATACGATGTGGATCGGATATCAGATTGGCGCGAGAATGGCGCGGAAATGACGCACGATAACTAAATAACATGATTCAAATATCATTCTGATATCAGTGTACATTTGAATAAGCCCACAAGTGTTATTTAGGTTTATAGAACTTTATTTTTCTCAAAGAAATTATACATTTCACTTAAGAGAAACTTAACTATACAGAACTAAATATAAATAAATAATCAGTAAGTATAGCGAGTGCATGCGTACTCAGTTCCAAGCTCTTAACTAAACTTAAAAATAAATAAATAACAAATAAAAAGAAAATGATATTAAAATCAATAACAAACAGCAGGTTTCGGAACATTCTTCCCCGGTTTCGGAACTCCCATTGGCACAGGAAGGTCAGTTTCGTGTATGTGGGTCGACGCCCTGAGCACACTGCTGACTGAACTGACTCACAGATTAGATAACCAAGTGTTTGACAATGCCGTAAACGTGAGTGTGGTCGTTAACTACCGTTTAAGAATGAGATTTGAGAGATGTTTCATTGACTTGCGGCAGGCGTGGCTCACTCCGCTATTTCGTCGCTTTGCTACAGGTAGCTAAAAGTACATCCGTTCGACCCCAATTTTGGGGTTTGCCATAAGCCGTGCGTGGCGCTGTCGCCACCTAGCGGCCATATCTGTGCTGATCGTGACAGACGCGTTTTGTTAGAGAGTGAGTCTTCTGTACCTAGTACTATTATTTATTCTGTGCTTGCGGCTTGATTCGAACTTTAAGATCCAATAATTTGCTAAAGATACGATATGGATCGGATATGTCATGTCCTTTCTTCAACCAAAAACATCACTCTTGACACTGACAGATCAGATCTATATCTATTAAATCTAGATCGAATAATTAAAATTCGAACACGCCTGTTAGGTTGCTTTACGATAAGTAAGTACTAAGTACCTAATCTTATACTCTAGGAAAACAGTTTTTGTTATCATCTTATTCTTGTCAAAAACTATTTAAACCAAAATTAAATGTTTCTCAATTAAAACAATTAACAAATCTTTCCCTCCAGCAACCAGCTAAAGTGAAACCGATAAAATGCTAATGCCAGCATTCATCGTTGAACAATGCCCTAGGTCGACGTACTGACTGACAGACGCACAGACAATAGCTTTCCCTTGTAATAGATACTTTTAGGTGAAGGGTAATTTAAGGTTTCTGGCTTGTTCTTAGTGTTTAAGAGAAATACAGGGTGACTTCGGGGTCGTGGAGCAAGAGAGCCAGACATCTTACAGAATCCAAAGATGAGCCTAATAATGTTGTTAATTATTGTTTATCACCAATAATGATGATTATGTTCCAGATGACAAGTAGGAAAAACATTTTTGCATACAATTTGGTGACCCTACTCAATGTGACGTCTTGTCGCTTTCCATGCAGCGTATAAGGCTTGCTACACGGTCGCCGACGAGCCTTCCAACCGTCTGACCTTGGTCTGTCCTTGGACAGTTTTGGTCAAATTTTGTTGGTAACAACTGTCTACACGGTCCGGGACCGGTCAAGGCCACGCGGTTGGGGGGCTTGTCGGCGACCGTGTAGCAGGCCTTTATGTCAAAAGTCATAGGGTGACCATAATTACTCAGTATAACATTAATTTTACTTGAAAAATAAGAATAATTAAAGTAATTATCTTTTAATCAAATACTACCATATGATAACGTGGATCATTTACAGAGTCAGTAAAAGTGGTTCTGGATCACGACCCAGAAATCACCCTGTATCATTATACAGGGTGATTTCTGGTCTTGCTAATTTGCATGTATAGTTTTAACCTTTAACCTTTTGAATGCCATCTGTCATCTGACAAACCCAAGAACGTGTGTGTATGACACGCCAATATCTCTGGCAAAGGCCAGGCGTGGCTCACTCCGCGATTTCGTCGCTTTGCTACAGGTAGCTAAAAGTACATCCGTTCCACCCCAATTTTGGGGTATGCCATAAGCCGCGCGTGGCGCTAATCGTAACAGACTGTACAGCACTCTCGTGCGCCCACGAAACTTGCCAAGAAACTGCAATAGACTACTTTCCTAATCAGCTTCTTTTTAGGGTTCCGTGCCCAAAGGGTAAAACGGGACCCTATTACTAAGACTTCGCTGTCCGTCCGTCCGTCTGTCACCAGGCTGTATCTCACGAACCGTGATAGATAGACAGTTGAAATTTTCACAGATGATGTATTTCTGTTGCCGCTATAACAACAAATACTAAAAACAGAATAAAATAAAGATTTAAGTGGGGCTCCCATACAGCAAACGTGATTTTTGACCAAAGTTAAGCAACGTCGGGCGTGGTCAGTACTTGGATGGGTGACCGTTTTCTTTTTGCATTTTTTTCCGTTTTTGTTGCATTATGGTACGGAACCCTTCGTGCGCGAGTCCGACTCGCACTTGCCCGGTTTTTTTAGAACTGTCAAACGATTTGCTAATATCGAATTTATTTAATAACGAATATAGTGACGTCACGGTCAACTCGCCTACTTTTTGTATGCTGGCGGCATTTCCTCGCTGTATCGCAATGCTGATACGTTGATACTAATATTAAATATTTTTAAAGTCTCTAGGCGGCTACTCGGCTAGTTATTATAAACCTTACCATATCAATGAGCGTTTTCTATGACGTAAACATTAAGAAACAATGAGTGACGTCACAGCCTAGGCAACACCTTAACTATAGTAAAAACATGTCATCGTAAAACTGAACGGACGGAAATACCCATTAAGTGAAAATCCCCATTCATCCTCAAAGAAAAAACAATAAAAGCACCTTATTCTATCAGTAATAAAAGCTATTTTTCAAAAACCAATCGGCATAAACAAAAAGTCAAATAACTCTTCTTGAAAAGTTCTATCAACTTCGCAAATTTTGTGAAATAAGAATCTTATTAGATTAATCATAGAGTTGATAATCGAATGTAGAGTTTTGGTTGTTAGTATGTTAAGAATGTGAGTGAATGATGTGGTCAAGTAACGTCAACGCCCGCGCAAGGTGAACAGGTTGCGAAACAGTTCAATCATTCAGTGAATGAATGAGTGAATCACGTTCGCTTTTTGTGAGGATCCGTTATGGTCTCTCAAAAAAGTTGTTGACATTCAATCGGTTTTATAAAACAGGTGCCAAGCTCATGCTCAATACAAAAATAGATTTACATACTGTTTTATTAAATCTCTACTTTGATAAGATTAATTAGATAACACTTTACATACATAATTATACACTCATAATCATACATAATTGTACATATTTATAGATTTTATGTTATATCGAATGAACTAAACTCTACCTAATTTTACGAGTAAGTAAGTACATACCAGATACTAAAATATTATAGTTAGCTAACTAGTTATATTTAGTTAGGTTTCCCAATCTGCCCAATGGATCTGTACTTTTAGTGCAAAACCGGAAAGATTGGGGCCGATGGGAAAAGTCCAGGCCAATTTCTTTGACAGTTCCGGACTAAGCCAGCGCGGCTCCTATAGCAAATTATATCAAGAGGCCCTTCAAAGAGTCTTTGATAACACCAACTTAATTGTATTAGATTAAAGAAAACAAATGACGTTTAAGGGCAAGCATATTAATCTCATGTCACAATAGGGTATAATTTGTCTACTTAAACGATTTTGCTAGTATGGAATTTATATTATAAAACACTATCATGTGACGTCACAATCAGAATACCTACTCTTTATACATTTATGCGGGTTTAAAAATAGAATTGTGTCTAAAAATAACTGCTGTCTACGTTTCTCTATTAATCTTCTGGTGCTTTATTTCATGCATGGTGTAAAATAATTTATTTTAAATACAGCCAAATAGCCAAATACCCAGTTACTTATTTTGAAGAAAATAGCACAAACAAGTAAGTAAGTCCGATACATACGTAATGCTGCGGTAATGCTAATATTTTGTTATTTAAGATACCTACCTACACATTTACGAAAGTTTATAATCCACACAGAACAACTCGTTAAAATACTATTATACGAAGCCTACATAACAGTTCTAATAACCTTTAAACTTTGTATGTTTTTTGCAAGTAATCACATGTTTTCACTTACTATAATCGTAACATTTACTGTTTACAAACTTACATATTGCAGTCGGATAACGACGGAACTATAGTAGTTTCATATAAATGTTGAAGTTTTCTTTAATAGTGGCGCCTAAGTGATGTGAAATTTACGTTTGTGTTTAGTGGTATGCAGATTTAAATGTCAATTGCTGTTATTATTATGCAATATTTGTGCGTAATATTTTCTTATGAAATTACTGGTAATAACAGTAACACAAGCTTTGCGACAATCTGATATCTAGGTATCTAGGTCGCAGAATAAGTAATATCTTAATAAGTAGTCCTAGATCCTAGGTAATCATGTATAATTTAAATATAGGTACATAATCATGGTAATCATGGTAATATGGGAACCATGTATATTGTTCGCAAAAAAGGTTATTTTTCGACGAAAAACCTGTGCCGTTGACAACACCATCTTGTCACTATAGAAAAAGGAATAAAAAGTAATAAATTTCTTGCCTTTTGAATACATGAATTACGAAATTTACGAATGACGCCTCGTGGCTTAAACCATTTTATAGTATACAGTCAGCAGCAGAAGTTGCTAAGCGGGCGAGGTGTTCAAAATGATCTTGACGCGACTTTATTGTTAAGAGAATAAGAGCGTGTCAAGGTAATTTTGAACACCTCGCCCGCTTAGCAACTTCTGCTGCTGACTGTACGTATCGCTGTACAGTCACCATCATTTGATGGAGCCACATCGGATCGGCCAAGGTGTTTCGAAATATCAAAACAGATACATTATTCAGATATTTGTGAGCACTTTAGCCGCTCTAATATATCTGACTGTACAAAATCAGTAGCTATCTTGAAATCAAGTTCCTGCGTACATCAGCCCAACGGACATTTGCGCGGATTGCGAATCAACTTCCCCTGCTCAGGTTTCAGCGCACAGTGCGCATTATGCGCGCGCATCCTGAAACATGGCGCCGCGCCGCATGCGCTGAACCGTGGTTTATTAATGTATCTCCAAGGCAATAGTAAAGCGTTTCTTTTATTTTTTGCCATTTATATACATATATATTGTGACATTTTTTGCCACTTTTGTGTTATTTCTACTCAGAATCACGAGCTCTTTCGATCCCAATGGGATAAAAAAATGTCCCAGAGTTATTTTCGTATTGTTACCATTTGCCCATATACTTTGTATGGCGGTAACAAAAAGGAAAGTTTAAAAAATGCATGGAAACATTAGGACACTTTTTTCTCCTATAGGTACCTACGGATGAAAAGGGCTCGCGATCCTGACTAGAAATAACACAAAAGTGGCAAAAAAGGTCACAATATATAAAAATGGCAAAAAATAAAAGAAACGGTTAGTATATCTCGTATGCCTAAACTTACTTGGTTACGCGGAATAATCACAACACCTTATAAAACAAAGTCCCCCGCTGCGTCTGTCTGTTTGTATATTTGTTTGCGATAAACTCAAAACCTACTGAAAGGATTTTCATGCGGTTTCCACCTATTAATAGAGTGAATCTTGAGGAAGGTTTAGGTGTATAATTTGTTAACCCGTGCAAAGCTGGGGCGGGTCGCTAGTTTTAAATAAGCAGGCGTGTGTATTTTTGAATAAGTAGCCCCAAAAAAATATACCTACTAATATGCGTCTCAATTAGAGGGCCTCTATTCGCCAGCAAGCTTAAGACGAAACAGGAGCTGAGATTTAAATATTTTAGGTAAATATACCCGTCTCGCTAACGGAAGCGGCTCCTAAAACTAGTGCGATAAGGACAAGGCGAAAAATCCTGCGTAAAAATCTCAAAAATCGAGGTTTCTTAACTCCACTGTTTCGTTCTCCAAAACTTAACCAATCGTAACCAAATTTGGAAATCTAAATGATTATGAAATTATCTGTGTTGGACCGTTTAGCTTTTTTGGCTAATTGATATCAGTTTTGAATACCACGCCTCTCATTGCGGCATAGTCAATTAGGCCATTTTGGCCATTTTTGAAGGGCTCTAGCGCCTTAAAAAACAAAAATATCAAAAAAAGCAAAACGGTCCGACACAGATATCCACAATATTAATCTGTGTTGAAAAAATCATTGCTCTAGCATCAAAACCCACGGAGGAGGAAACAGTCCAGTACGTTTGTATGGAGAAATGACCACTCCTGTTGGCTCTTAATTTCTTATTCCAGCCATGTAAGTCGTAGTTTTTTTAATTGTGTTTAATCTAAATTCTGTCATGCAAAGGGAATGATAGAAGTATTTGTTATACTTACATTAAAGCCCCTTAAACCACAGGGGGCCGATTTTCTGAATTTCGAGCGTTCGCGCGATTTCGTCACTCGAAAAGAGGTGGAAAACAACGAAATGCTAATTAACAATTCGGAATCGAGTGGTATTGACCACTCGTTTTCAATTTTTTTAGTAGAATTTAAATGCCTAGTAGTGGAGATTTTATTGAACGAAATCGAGCGGTCGAAATTAATAAATCGGCCCCCGGTTAGTTTAAGTAGGTACTATGTATTATAAGTTAGACAATAAACTACTTAAGATTTGAAATTTATAATGCCTTGACAGTGTCCATAAATGTTCATTACATTATCCAAATGTACATACGCTTACATTACTGAAGACTCCATATTCACTCTTATTGTCTTTTCTATTGTTACAGTGGATCAGCCCAGAGAAATCCGTGGAGTATTCCCGAGAGATTCGACCACCGTTGGTCATCCCTCGCATCACGCAGTACCGTGCGCCGAGGAGAGATACTCGCACCGTCGCCTCCAACTATGAGGTAAGCCATTATAGCAGATCATTTGATAATCATCTTTCAAGTAAGACTAGAGATTCGACCACCGTTGGTCATCCCTCGCATCACGCAGTACCGTGCGCCGTACACTCGCACCGTGGTCTCTAACTATGAGGTAAGCCATTATATAGTATATCATTTGATAATCATCTTTCAAGTAAGAGTAGAGATTCGACCACCGTTGGTCATCCCTCGCATCACGCAGTACCGTGCGCCGTACACTCGCACCGTGGTCTCTAACTATGAGGTAAGCCATTATATAGTATATCATTTGATAATCATCTTTCAAGTAAGACTAGAGATTCGACCACCGTTGGTCATCCCTCGCATCACGCAGTACCGTGCGCCGTACACTCGCACCGTGGTCTCTAACTATGAGGTAAGCCATTATATAGTATATCATTTGATAATCATCTTTCAAGTAAGAGTAGAGATTCGACCACCGTTGGTCATCCCTCGCATCACGCAGTACCGTGCGCCGCCGCCGTACACTCGCACCGTGGCCTCTAACCATGAGGTATGTCATTATAGTATCTATGGCATCTATTGTTGGATAATCATCCTTCGAGTAAGACTAGAGAGTAGAGTTGTTGTCACGGAAAATTCCCAGCAAAATGTCAACAGAGACATAAATAAAACACCACTAAACTACCCGAAATTATTTTATAAAAACACACACATAGCTGATAATTCAGCTGAAACGTCGGAATTTAAGGTAAAAACAATGAAATTATATCGCGGTGGACCCATTTCTGTAATTAAAAATCATAGAGGTACAATATATAGAGAGGAAACGGGGGAGGGGCCAAATGACCGAACGAGATACACTTATAGAACTTTCAGTAGAAGTAGCAGAAAAGGCGGTATTATTGCTTGTCCATGTCACAGTCTCACTTTTGGTTTATTCCCCACCATAAATTTAGTATAGTTTATGGTGGGCAACAAATAACCCGACCGAATTACGTAGATTGTGAAAAGTGTTTTTAATATTGTCGCATTGCGTATGTGTTGTCCCTCACGGAGGCACGCGTATACCACTTCTATAGGATGCTACCTTCTATGTTAAAAATATACTGTCATCGGTCTCCCCGTGCATTTTTCAATTGTTTTATGGTCACTGGTGTTCAGTACCAAATTTGTCCACGCTATGGGCGTGAGTCAACCAGTCAACGGTGAATTTGCATCGAACGTTGTATTAAATTATGCGCAAGCGCTGCGCACATAGTATGCGCTGTTTAACTAGGGTTGTCAACTTAAATGTTAATTTTTTTATTTCTGGAAGTTGTTGATGAAGGAGTTCATGAGAAATTGTAAGGGCGTCCGCGGCTGTCGCGTGCCCGTAGCGGGTCTGCCGGCCTAGCCAAGGTTACAATCGCTATCGCTTCGACAACGAAAAGCATTATGCTGCCCTGCTAAGCCGAGTGGCGCTATCTCAAAAGAAAATGCATTGCTAATTTATATTTTAGTTTCTATAACTGAGAATTCTATTTTCAAAATCAATTGTTTTTGAGATAGTCACTACCATATTAGTGCGACAGCGACAGTTGCGTTTCGATCGCTACGGAGCGTAAGCGATCTGAGGGCCTACCGCGAACCACGTTCGAAGTGTTGCCTCCCTGTCAACCTTACGGACAAATTTACAAGTGCGATAGAGAGGCAACACGTCGAACGTGGTTCGCGGTAAGCCCTCTGCGTCTTGGCTACGCGGCCTGTCCGTATAATTATGTGTAAAATTGACAGTAGCGACCAATTTATAGTTGGTCAGACCAATTATTTGTCAGTCAGTAAGAACCAGGAAAACTATACTCATCCTTTTCTTTTGGGTGCTAGTACTAGTGTAAGACAAGGACAGTATGATTCTCTCTGTCTATGATTGAAATGAGACAGTCCTTTGACAAACTATATACATGAAGAACGTACCCCCAATGTTTTTTTTTTGGAAATTCTTTGCTATGTCGCAAATCATCTATCCATTGCATATTAAATACAGTCTGGTTAGGATAAAAATCTAAAAATACTGGATGCTTGCGGTTAACTTTAAGGAAAATATCTTATTTTCCGCTAGCAACCCTAAAAACAAAATGGCGTCCAATACATCCGGCGCCGCTCATCCGTACAATGATCGAATGAGGTAAATCAGCGATTTGACTCGCGAATTTGTGAAACAGTCGTTATAGGAGGGAAATCGAATTGTTTTACGCGTGATTGGATGTGTCTAATCCATTGAGATGTACCTACTTATGTCACATAGTTAGTTTAGTTGTTAGGGTTCCGTACCCAAAGGGTAAAACGGGACCCTATTACTAAGACTTCGCTGTCTCTCCGTCCGTCCGTCCGTCTGTCTGTCACCAGGCTGTATCTCACGAACCGTGATAGCTAGACAGTTGATATTTTCACAGATGATGTATTTTTTTATTTTTTTTACTGTTTTGTATTTTTAATTCAGAGACAATTTGTAGGTATTAAGCTTTATAGTTAGACATAATAATATTTTCAATTTGTATTTTAGTCTTTTGTTTTTCTATCACATTATTTGTATTTATTAAGGGGCCCACTGATTAACAGTCCGCCGGACGGTATCGGCCTGTCAGTTAGAACAAAATTTTGACAGTTCCGAACAACTGACAGGCCGATACCGTCCGGCGGTCTGTTCATCAGTGGGCCCCTTTTTTATCTTTGATATTAATTATGTAAAAAAAAGTATTCTTCATTCAGAGATTAGGTATAAGTACCTAAATATTTCGGGCTTTATCGTTTTTTTTTCGGTCTTATTACTGGACATTTACAAAGTTGATAACATGTTAGTAACATGAAGCTTTTCACAAACCGGAAAAGCAGAACATTGTAATGTGAGATTTTTTTTTAATGTAAAGCACTTAGATTTTACACCTACACGTTTAGATTTTGTATTTCTACGCCATCTAGCGGACAGTGCTATTTCCTCTTACTCCAATACTTTGTGTAGGAAAAATGTCTGTATTAATGATGAATAATGATCAATGTGTCAATAGCCGATACTTTATTGAACTAATACCAATATATTCATCGAATTGGTAACTTGGTGTCACGTATAGATGGCGCTCACAATTGAACAGATGGAATACCATCCTAAGTCTCCTTATTTCATAATTTTTACCTATATTATTCGTACAATTTTAATTAATAGTTTTCAACTGTACAGTCAAGGAATTTAAATTCCAACCCATTTCGTACTTTGTCACAGTGACAACCGTATGAGGTCTCTAGCGGCTTTCATATTGATTGTCACTGTGACAAAGTACGAAATGGGTCGGAATTTAAATATTTTAAATTCCTTGACTGTACCTATGAACTCGTCTCATCCATAAAAGCGCTAAACCGCAGAATAATATTCCAAGAATTATACAACTTCCGCTGTAAAATATACTTTTAAAATGAGAATACCTAATTATAATCCCAATTTCTGTATCCTTTTTAACGAACTTCAAAATTTCAAAAAAAAAACTTAATTCATCTGGGTTCTTGTCCCATTATCATCTAGTATATCTTACGATGGAATCTCTCTCAGAATTATAAGGATTTGGGTGTTTTTAGTGTTTTGTACAAAACTTTGTTCACGGAACACTTATGGGATCACTTTGGTGTTGTAAATCGGATAAATGCGGTTTTCTCAGAGACCGTTTGACGTGTGAAGTCGAATCCTTTTTTATTGATGTGGGGAGAGTGGGAGACTGGGGGAAATATATAGTTTAATGTAGCATGCATACTTATTACAAGCGAGATAACGTTCGCGTCGCGTTCTGTCGGCTCTGATAAGGGTTAGGGGTGCGCTGGAGTCGATGCTAGTCGATGAATATTATCGATAAATACGCTATGACATAAATCATTATGTATTTCGCACTTGCAATTAGGCAAGCTTGAGTAAAAATTTAAACCCTTTTTGGTTTTACCACATCTGTTTAAAAGCAAACTAATCCTTGAACTTATTTCTTCCTACACTCTTCCTTTTTTTCAATTACATTTAGGTTTGTGAAAATATTCGAAAAAGCAGTATTCTTTATGTTTTTGTACCTTAGCAGCAGAAGTTGGCAGACTAGGGTTATTGATAAGAGAGTAAATGTTAATCAGTGGCGGATTTGCAGTCTTTACCGCCCTAGGCCCCAGGCCCTGTAGCCGCCCCTTTCAAGGCACCCATAATATTTACTACATTTTGAGTTATTTTTTGTTACCATCAGCGGATTTTTTGTCACAATTTGCCGCCCCTAAATATCTTGCCGTCCTAGGCCCGGGCCTACTGTGCCTTAGGGCAAATCCGCCACTGATGTTAATGAAGATTATTTAGACAATTTGTACACCTCACTCGCTTAGCTTCTTCTGCTGACTATTAAGAGGTACATAAGAGTATAGCAGTCTATCTCTTTGTAGTGGGTTCAAGCTTTAACAAAGCGCATCTCACACTAATTGTCAATTGTGAGCATAGTTCACGGTCACGCCACGTCACCCGTACGCTACGCATATTAATGTCATTTGCACACAGTCGGCAGACACGCTCGCCTCTGTCAACGCCTCAGTTTCCATCGACGTTTCCCCGCTAGTTTATCGACAGTTTTACCTCACTATAGTAATGTTGTTGTAACCAATATTGTGCCGCTGTTGCTTGAATCGTTCGTCACTCTGTGATACATTTGTTCGATTTCCTGTATATTTTACCTTATAGCCGTCTACTTTAGTTTGTTTAACCAGTGTTTAAATAGTGTAATCATGGATTTGACGTGAAGTGTTGTGAAAATGTTTAGGTTTAAAAGAGAGAAGACGTGGTATGGAGGGGTATGTTTTTAAATAACATTTAAATTGTAATTTGTACTTAATATATGGAAAAAGGCGGTTTTAATACGTGAAAGGGAAAGTTTCGCCTTGCTCAGGTGCGTAATTGAATAACTATTATAATCTTTTTAGGATGTCATTCAACAGAACTCACAAATCATGTGAAATTTCATATTATTTGTTTTTAATAATAACTTTTTTAAGCTACTTTTGGAAGAATGTAATTATGATAGTGAATATTCAGCAAACTTGCCTATCCCTTGCATATAAACTTCTTCGTCTAGGTACAGTGGAGTTCAAAAGTGCATGGATATATGTCGACCGTAATACCTTAATATGACGGTTGAAACATGTCCATGCACTTTTGAACGTGTACATACCTAACTACTTTAATTGCTGACTTTACCAGCCTATTAACCTAACTATTATCCAGTCATCATACTCAGATACAAAATAGGTCCCAACAGAGTGCCTTGGGGCACACCTCTCACAAAAGTCCTGACGACCTGTCTGGCCTAGTCGCTGTACCGTCGGCTTCAGGAGCATTCCACGGGCTGTCCCGTACAAACGCATTTTATTTCCTGTGTTGCGACTTTTTTTTCGGCATTTAAAGTAGCCAATTATTTTACTGCGCATAATTTTGACCATTTGTCATAGAAAAGGAAACTCTTATACCTGCAAATCTTCAGAAAATCGCGTTTGTACGGGACAAATGGTAGACAATTTCATGGAATGCTCCTTCATAGGCAGGGTTACGTCTATCGGGTTCAAATCCTGATTAGGGCATTTATTTTATGATTATATTTGTTCCTGATTAATTGTTTCCTGTGTACTTAAATATTAACAGTACATCTGGTACTCCATTACGACACCCTGTGCTATAATAAGCACATTACGTAACTATAGGTACGTCGAAAATTTAAAAGGCCATATGTACTCCGAAACGTTGTACGATACACATGCGAATACGTAGTTCGCAAATCGCAACTCGTGTCGATTTACGCTGCAAGTTTCCTATTTTTCGCACTTGTATCGTAAATAACTATTATATAACACATAACACAAGCCTTATTGAGCTTTCAGTGGAGTTTATCAATTTGTGTAATAGGGGTTGTCCATAAATTACGACATCGATTTTTGACGATTTTTGACCCCCCCCCCCTCTATAATCATCGAAAAGTCATGCTTCAAATGACCTCATTTCCTCCTACTTCATGCTACCGTCATCCGATGTCCAGACCCCCCCCCCCCCTAATTTGAAATGACGTAATTTATGAATAGCCCCATAATAGCCTACTATCATAGTATTTATTTACCTATGTATTTATAATTTACGTATCATTTTATTGCTAAGATTATACTGTCTGTCTAGCTTCTATGCTAGGTATATAGCTAGATACGATTTCAACGTTACACAAGGCATATTTAAAAAAAAATGAGTTTCAGTTCTAAGTATAGGGAACGCCCAAAACATATTGTTTTTTTTCTATTTTTGTGTGAAATTTTAATGCGACTTACAGAATACATCTACTTACCAAGTTTCAACAGTATAGTTCTTATAATAGTTTCGGAAAAAAGTGGCTGTGACATACACGGACAGACAGACAGACGGACAGACATGACGAATCCATAAGGGTTCCGTTTTTTGCCATTTGGCTACGGAACCCTAAAAAGATATTCATTTCAACTATTAGGTAATCAATATTATACAGGAAACTAACACAGTACCTACCACGTTTATCGTTTTTATGAATCGAGGGAAAATTTAAATATAATAAAATGTGTTAAATGGGACATTATTATGAAATAACTAATGTAATCATGTCAATGGTATTTGTTAAGTCATACATTTCAATTTCATAACTGATGTCAGTTGACAGCTATTGATTTTTCCTTATTAATCGTTGTTATTTAAGTCTAAGCATCAAATCAACACTAAAATAGGCACTTTGCTGGTGAATTACAAACTTGAGTTTCCTTGAATACCTAATTTAGAATGTTGATATTATTACATCTTCCACAGGGAAAAGTGATACATGAAACAGCCAGTTTAACGCGCGCACCCGAGCTGCATACATATCCATTGTTTGTAGCTAGGCACTAAGTAAAAGTCTGACAACCCTTACTGTGTTCTTGTGCGGTGTCGGCATTTACGAAAACATCAAAGGCGTCGGTCCACTGTCACTTTTTACACTGTGCTATACTTGCCTCTTAGTTTTAGAGTCTTCCCCACGTTCAAATACCTTATTCATTAGCAAAAATAAGAAAAAATGTCGGTCGTTTCTTAATTGCTTATCATTGAATATAAAATAGGAACAACTTTATTAACAAACTCATTAGAAAACGATTATAAAATTAAATTTATTACAAGGTCACATTTTAGCAGGTGCATTGATTTTGTATCATTGGGTCTTGTTTGTCATAAAATAAATTGCCTTGCAATGGACAACTTTTGCATCAGGAAAGAGTAAAATGTAGATTATCGAACACAATTTTCAACGTTCATATTTAACCATTTCAGGAGTGCACCGAATCGAAGCCAGTGACAGTGAAGTCGTCAGTGCGTCAGTATGAGCGCCTGCAGGACTGGAACTTCGAGCCGCGGCGCTTGGACGACCGCTATGGAGTCGCCGGCAGCCCTCCCTTCCAGAGGCTACATAAAAAGATGAGTAAGTATTACAAACATTTAGCAACGCTGAACTGAATCTATTGGGTTGGGGTCAAAAAGAAAACTGTGTTTCGTCTTTCCTGTAGACATACACAAGAGTTTTTAAGGGCTATAAAGGTTAATTTTCTTATTTAAGTTAACAGCTTGTGGGCATGTAAGTAATGATTTTATCATAGTTCTCTAAATAAAAGGAGGACCTTTTTACGTGGATAAGGGTTAAATAAGAAAATTAACCTTTATAGCCCTTAACTCATGCATGTCTACAGAAAAGACGTAACACAGTTTTCTGTTTGAGAGTGAGCGAAGGGCTCACTTAGACGATGCGAGTTTTATTACATTGCGGGTTTTGATCGGTCGGTTGAATTGGACATAACCAACAGTCCGCAGTGCCTAACTAAAATCGCATGCGAGTTCGCGCGCCGTCTAAATCAGCTCTAAATCGGCTTTGGCCGATAAGAAAAACCGGGCAAGTGCGAGTCGGACTCGCGCACGAAGGGTTCCGTACCATAATGCAAAAAAAAACAACAAAAAAAAGCAAAAAAAAACGGTCACCCATCCAAGTACTGACCACTTCCGACGTTGCTTAACATTGGTCAAAAATGACGTTTGTTGTATGGGAGCCCCATTTAAATCTTTATTTTATTCTGTTTTTAGTATTTGTTGTTATAGCGGCAACAGAAATACATCATCTGTGAAAATTTCAACTGTCTAGCTATCACGGTTCGTGAGATACAGCCTGGTGACAGACGGACGGACGGACGGACAGCGAAGTCTTAGTAATAGGGTCCCGTTTTACCCTTTGGGTACGGAACCCTAAAAAGCTCTATTTTCACGTGAGAAGATGAAAATGTAATTCATCTCGCTTTGGTGCTTCATCTTCATACTCCAAATCACCAGATACTTACCTGCGTGCCTAACCAAGATGCCAAGACGCGTTAGCGAACGTAACGGTTACCTATCGCTCTCTATCACTCTGTCATATCAGTGCGACAGAGAAATTTGCGTTTCGCCGAACCACGGAGCGTAAACGATTGGCATCTTGGCTAGGCACGCAGGTTAGATATATAGAGATATTGGAATTAACAAATCTTCGGCCAGTCGTTAAGATATGCGTCCAGGTTGTCCCGCCATCCGTCTGGCCTACCAGATCCTCGCCCGTCTTGCGACACCCATGCCGTGACTATTGGTTCACCTCAGTGGGTGCATGCGGCAGACATGGCCAGACCAGTGCCATTTATCAAAAATGCGCGTTTTTGAGCGCAGCGTAGAGTTACAGGCCGCGTAGCCAAAACGCCAATCGCTTACGCTCCGTAGCGATCAAAACGCAACTGTCACTGTCGCGCTAATATGGAAGAGTAATAGAGAGACATAATGCTTTTCGCTGTCGAAGCGATAGCGATTGTAACCTTGGCTAGGCCGGCAGTCCCATTTATCAGAAATACGCATTTTTAAAGCGCATCGTAGAGTTACATATACGATAGAGGGATATAACTAATAAAACCCATTTTTCCAGGCGGTTCCTCCGAGAATCTCTTAGCCGCTCGTCGCCCAGTCCACCTGCCGCTCCCCGCCTCCTCAGCCTCCTCAGGAGACAGCCTGGACGTGGAGGTCAGGGGAGGGTCCGGGTACGGACGGGCCAGGAAGTCCAAGAGCCTGGTGCCTTCGAAGAGGGGGCTGCGGTCCCCGGTGCCGGCGCCGAGGACCGTGCTGCCGGAGACCATGATGATTAATGATGGGGTAAGAATGTTCTCAAGAAATCTGTAATATTTCTTTAATATTTCTTTTGACGACCGGTCTGGCCTAGTGGGTAGTGACCCTGCCTGTGAAGCCGATGGTCCTGGGTTCGAATCCCAGTAAGGGCATTTATTTGTGTGATGACACAGACATTTGTTCCTGAGTCATGGTTGTTTTCTATATGTATTTGAGTATTTATATATTATATATATCGTTGTCTGAGTAACTACCCACAACACAAGCCTTCTTGAGCTTACTGTGGGGCTTGATCAATCTGTGTAAGAATGTCCTATAATATTTATTTATTTCTAACAATAATATTGCGCTGGCGGTATAGCCTACTTCTGTCCACATCCTTGGTCAGTCAGGAGGGTCCTGTGAAAGAAACTGTTTTTATGGTTTTCTTCTTGCAACTAATAGATATGCAACTGTAAATCTTACCCTAAAGGCGGGATTCCACCAGTGTGCCGCATTGTGCGACACAAGCATATTCAGTACAAAAATGCTTGTGCCGCACAGTGCCGCACACTGGTCGAATCCCGCCTTAGTGCTTAGTTCATGTAAATACATTAGCAGTTCTATTATGTGATGTGTCAAATAGAAATCCAGTTAGAGTGATGTTGATGTCATTGCTAATATTACCAGTTCAATCTCTGTGAAATCAACAAACCCGCTATAGTTATTGGGGACCTATGTGTTACGTACTTACCTATCTATGTAGTTAATACGCCAGTTGTCAGGATGTTAAAGCCAGTTGAAAACACTTTTTAGCAGATACAGCATTTGAATATCAAATAGTAGCAGGTTAAATCAGATAATATCATTTCGGTTCTCCTGTATTTACATTTAATTGCTTACAGGCCCTATCCTTTGTTTCCCAGTTTACTGTAATCCACGAAGGACCGGTGAAGCGCACGAAATACTTCGAGGGCGGCAAGAAAAGTAAGAAGAACTGGGTGGACTGCTACATGGTGCTGACACCTTCGGCGCTGCTCAGCTACAAGGATCTCAGGACGTATCAGGCTTCGGTGAGTGCTTTTATAAGGATCTCAGCACGTATCTATCAGGCTTCGATGAGTGCCAGTTTATAAGAGTGAGAAGAACTGGGTGGACTGCTACATGGTGCTGACACCTTCGGCGCTGCTCAGCTACAAGGATCTCAGGACGTATCAGGCTTCGGTGAGTGCCTTTATAAGGATCTCAGCACGTATCTATCAGGCTTCGATGAGTGCCAGTTTATAAGAGTGAGAAGACCTGGGTGGACTGCTACATGGTTCTCACGCCGTTGGCGCTGCTCAGCTACAAGGATCTCAGGACGTATCAGGCTTCGGTGAGTGCCTTTATAAGGATCTCAGCACGTATCTATCAGGCTTCGATGAGTGCCAGTTTATAAGAGTGAGAAGACCTGGATGGACTGCTACATGGTTCTCACGCCTTTGGCGCTGCTCAGCTACAAGGATCTCAGGACGTATCAGGCTTCGGTGAGTGCCTTTATAAGGATCTCAGCACGTATAATAAGAAAATTAACCTTTATAGCCCTATATATCAGGGTTCGATGAGTGTCATGTATATATGTAAGAAGAACTGGGTGGACTGCTACATGGTGCTGACTCCGTCGGCGCTGCTCAGCTATAAGGAACTCAGGACGTATCATAGGCTTCGATAAGATTATATACTAGGTTACCGTTTATTATTTTCTTAGTAAGAGGGTCAGATGGCCCGCTTTCATAGAAACCATCGAATGCTCATTCTTGCAAGCCAAAAGTTGGCCATTTAGAAACAGTACGAAAAACACTAAGAGATTGAGGTTTATGAAGATACAATATTAGAAATAAAGGGAAAATTAAAAAAACTCAGTGAAGGCTGGCTCGGCTGCCAATTCGGCCGAGCTTCTCAAGCGGCGCAAGTATGCAACCATAAATATTGGTTGCATATTTGAGCCGTTTGGGGTTGAGACTATGGGGCTTTGGGGGGAAAGCGCCCACAGAGTTTTCAACGAATGTAGCCGCAGGTTAGTCGAGTTGACGCGTGACCAGAGGGCTGGGTCATATCTAGCGCAGCGGATCAGCATTGCCATACAACGTGGCAATGCTGCCAGCCTTCTGGGCACGCTGCCAATAGACGGCGATTTGGGGCAAATTTTCTATTTATAGTTTCTTTTTAAGCTTAGTTTTTAATTTTAGTTTGTATTTTCTATTTTAAGGCTTTTTATTGTTTAATAAAACTTAAATTTCGTAAAAAAAAAAAAACTCACTCACTTGTAAATTTCCGTTAGCACGTGTTTCTGCTTAGTACATTAATTTAGGATGATGAACTTGATGATGTTGGAAGCTTATAAAATTGTATCCACAGAAGATGCAGAAACCTCCAGGCACGCCGCCAAGTCCCACCGCGCCGCGTCCGGAACTCATCCTCCCTCTCAAGAACGCACACGTCATACAATGCGTACAGACACAGACTAGGAGGTAAGTTATGGAGTCATATTGACAGCTACATACCTTTACGTACAGTAAGCTGCAGATTGGGTGCGGTTGGCTTCTGGTGAACTGTCATTACCTGAAGGATTTATGCAATATTTGTAGAAGCGGAACAATTTTTAGCCTTTTATGTAAGTCACGAATCCCTTGTATGAACTGCTACTGTGTGCATCACTTTTAAATAAGTACGTTTAGAAAGTGCTTTGGACGAACCCGGACAGTTTTAAAAGTGTAAATAATTTTGGTATCAAGAATACATGTTAAAAATCCTTCGGGTTCTTTCTGAAGACTCAAGCGTCTTCACCATTTGAACCTGATTGTTCACCTCTAATCACCCTCACATTTCAGGTACACAAAATCAATCGAGTTGACGGTTAGCCACGACCGCTTCCTACTCCAAGACGACAGCGAAGATGGCGCCAAACGGTGGCTCAGGGAGATACAAAATGTCATATACAAACTTGTAAGTATTTTCATACTAATGCGAAACTTGGTGGTTCTGATAGTCCTCATTTTTATAGAAAACAAAACTGCATATGAACGACATTTCAAGTGTTTCCGAATAATTTTCGATCATTGGGTAATTCCTGAAATAGACCATGACAGTTAAACTAGCCAGAAATAACCAGACATTCGGTGTTTTAGAGTAGAAATGAAGAAGCCTTTTAACTTGGTCTTCAGTCATGCAACATAATTTCAGTCTGAATAATGTTCCTTAGATCCGCATTTGTCATAGTCATAGTCTCAATTGACATATAATCTGGGTTCTGATCTGAAGGTCTTAAAAGAACATTTCCTCTAGTACTAAGTCTTAAGGGTCTAAATAATTTTGCAGCCATGTTGCAGGCTTTCTACAAGCAAAATATGTATTTAGGCATAGTTCTGGTGTAAAACTGACAACACCGTTTTTCCCCAGCCCACCAAATATGGTATTAGTATCGTCTGATGTAAAAATGACACTTCTTTGCCTCAGGGCCCACCCACCGATGACAACCTCTCAATCATGAACCAAAGCAGCAACACGGACCTGGAGAGCCTGGGCCGCACGCCGCCGGCCTCCAGACACTCCAACAGAAGCAAACAGAAAGGTATTTTATTAAACTAACTCTGAATTGGACCCCTGCACTGTGGATCGATGACATAGGTAAAGTCACCTGCAATAATATATTACACAACGAAGGCAGCAAAAATATCTGACACGATCTTATTTGTAGAGTCATAAGAGCGTGTCAAATGTTTTGCGGCCTTCGAAGAGTAACATATTATTGCGGGTGACTGTACTTGGGGATTGACATGGGGTTTTTCTGTTTTCGACGACAACTTTTTATTGCAGTAACAAAATCTATGAAATTTTAGTAAGGATCGTCCAGGACAAGGATTTTGGTGATATGTCTAGGACTTAAAATTTTAATTGTTGCGCCATTTAGGGTCCTAGCTGAATTGGTTGTTCAATACTTACGTTATAGAATTTCCAATTTAGCAAGAACCCTAAATGGCTATAGGTAGGTACCTATTTGCAAAAATGTTCATGAAAACTTTTTTAACGATGTCGATATAATTAACAATATAGGATATAAAAAAATAACTAAGTAGTTATTTTAATTAGATACAAAACACATTCATTGGGAAAGTCGTTATTTCGTTTTATATTGTCTTGATGTAATCTACATTGATGAAATTTACAATAATAACTTTGATCTTTGAACATCCTCTAAAAATATCCACCAAGATTAAAAGTATATAAAGATAGAAATCAATAAAAATGACGTCAAGATCTGGCCTTTGCTCGTATGATTCGGATTTCAGAGTCATGACATCATTATTATACGTGACATAAAATTTTAAAAATAATCAGTATGTAATAAATAGAAAAACAAAATATATACTTACGCTTTAAGAATGTATTTATTTTGCCAATTCATTGTGAGATGAGATGTTAAACTACAGTTACAAATAAGTAGGTCCACTGCCTGTATCTGCTGTAAATTTGCAGTAGCCTCTGTATTTTCCTAAATTATCGTCGAAGCCTAAGATAAATGCGTTATTTTCCTCTACCAATCTGCCTGAACCGGAAAAACGATATTAGCAGCTTTGTTGTACAATTGGTACTTGGTACATATTCCGAACGATACATGGTTGTGGTCGACTGAGTCAACTTTTCCTCATTGAGTGAGTAGGTTCAGTTTAATTGACATCTTTAGTCATTCTCTGCTTCAGTTGTATTTATTGTCTAATTCCTGTGAGTAGAATAGCGGTTTGCGAATTTTATAATTCGATTTATAACTATTCGACATCGTAAACGGTTCTTTGAATGGTGAATTATCAGGGTCTTTAATTGCTATTTAATTGTTTGCTCCTTTTAATTTATGTGAAGAAGCCATAATAACGTTTATTGTTATTTAAACTAGTTTGCTAACAGTGATCAGTGATCACTTCGTTTGCTTCTATTAAATTAGTAGCTTCATTTTGGTGTTTAATTTAATTGAGTTCGTAGACCTTGTCACCGATTAAAATTTCATTGTTGTTTTGTGAATTGACGTCATTGTAACCAAATGCCTACAAATATTAGTGTTTTCCTGGATTGGAAAGAATAGTGTTAAAGCCATTTCGTTTCTAAACTCGATGTGGTGTGAAAATGTGCAGCTGTATTCCTACCGATGGACTTCTGCGGACTGATTCTTGTAAGATATTCATGCCTGTTTCGTTTCTGTTTATAATTTATTTGTTTTGGTTCATTCGTTTTGGACAAACATTTCCTGGATCTGTTTCTATATGAGTTATTTATAACAAAATCGGAGAATCTTTTTAATCATGTCATTTGGAACTGTATATATTCTATGTAATATGTAGGTATTGTTTTATTGTAAGTATGTACTAGATGTTGTCAAGTAGATATGGGTCTAGTCTTATACATTTTGTATTTAGAATCTGACCATAATAACAATAAAACATGAACTTCTGTATTAACTTCCCAATGAAATACAAAACGTGATATTGTCGAACCAATATCATTTTTCTTATCAGTTCATGTACATATTACGAATCAATTACCTTTATCACACCCATTATCAATCCGTTATCTGTCCGATAACTAAAAGATCCTGTGCAAAACCTGTATATCAGTTCTGCATTGACAATAGGACAATTAATTTCAAAATCTATTTAACTTCTATTTTGCTGACCAAAACACTCGTCTTTCATTCGGCGCACATTGTAGTATAGTGAAGTGAATTCGACGCGAATCAGTGATATTAAAATTATATTAGGGAAGTGAACTATACATAGATGCTACTGACATTCAATTTGAGATTTCGATATTACTTAGAATGCCACAGGACTAATGATTTCTGGTTCGATCTTATAATACAATTGCGTCTAGTTTTTGTAAAGTTAAATCGTAGTGCTTTAACCCGGAAACTCTTTTTTGCGTTATCTCGTTGACAAAATTTTAATCTTAATCATTATCAAAAGACATTGGTAGATGAATCAGTTGTACTATTTTTAATGAAACTACCATTTTGCAATGGAATGCGAAGTAATATTAGCAGTAGCCTATAGTGACAATGGCGGATCAAATGTTGTTATGAGTACAAATAAAAAGAGCCCTACGGAAAAGAACCATGTAGACAAAAACCATAAGAATCTAACAATTAAGGACCAAACAAATTTAACGGGAAATAGCCAAAAGAGTCTAACGGAGAATAACCAAAACACCCCAATAGACAAGAATCAGAGTAGTCCAACGGAAAAGAACAAAAAGGGTCCGGCGGAAAAGAACCAAAAGAGTCCAACGCAAAAGAATCAAAGGAGTCCTACAGAAAGGAAGCAGAAGAGCCCAACAGAAAAGAAAAATCCAGAGGAGAAACAAGGAAACTTATCCAAACTCAAGGATTTCTTCGGATCGTCCCACAACTTGAGCGAGAAACATGATAAGCACGATAAAATAGAAAAGAGGAACAAAGACAATAAAGGACGTGACAGCAAACGTTCATCGCGTATGTGTTCTTTTATTATTTATATATCTTGCGATTTAATCGATGTCAATTATTTTTGTTTTCCATTTATATAAATATTCTGACAAATACAATAAAAAACGGTACATCTGTACCTTATCGTGGTATTTTTAACCTGTTTGAATGCTTTCTGTTCTTTTAAGTTTAATGTTTTACTCGTTTTACGTTCGTAATTTACATAGGTTTAGGTAGTTACGATAACGTCCCTAGAATGATTAATATCATTATTAATATACACCTGTCAAATCAAAAATGCAGTTAAAATATGTTTGTCTTATCCTTACAATTAGTAGCATGGCAGTATTACACTTTTCATACTTCCAAAACCCCTTAACCTGACGTTTACGTTTGAGATACCGTTATCATCTATCAGAATTTTATCAATAATAAAGATATCTTCAAAGACAGTCTCTTACGTTGTACAAACTCAGTATGTTTTAGGTCAATCGTCAACTCACTAACCAAGTTAACATATCTTTAGGCAAAAGAAATCTTCATATCCAGTGATTTTAAAATTATTTTTTCTGAGCCTTAAATAACGTCTAGCAATTCTCCGGTTGGTTGCAAAATATATATAGACATTGTTGTATAGTGTTTTCAGGATTGTAAATAAGGTAAATAGATTATTACAAATATTTCTGGATACTGTGTACGTCCCTGCTATTTCCTGGACTTTTGTCTGTTTCTAATTTATATTGTTCGTCAGAAACATATTCAAATGCTGTGTCGTATCGCGTTCTAACATTGTTCGTTTCACTTCTTCTGTGGTGGTGGTTTCTTCAGTTGACTTGCTAACTTTGCTGTATTGATGTCTTGGTCATTATTATCTTTACGACAATCAACGATTTATTCAAGGTCTCGTATATCCTTGTCTAAATCGTTAAATTAATAATGACTATTTAATTATTTTGATTAAGTATTCATTGAATTCATAGAGGTTTCGAAAATCTATCAAACATCGGTTTCGGAATGGGTCTACCATTTTATTATGAACTCGTAATGGGAAAGGCATGACTGTGTTAATTTAAACGTCTATCTGTTTATTTGTCGTAATCTATTAGAAAACCACCACAGTATTGGTTATGGTTGAAATTTTAAGCGTAATCCTTTTTATTTACTTAGATTGGTTATAAATTGAACTATATCTACTATTTTACATTAATATTTACAACTGCGCCGTAAAATGTAAATATAGTATTCTGTTTTGAAAGATTCAGCACTTTTATATCTGACTATACTCTACAAAGATATATCATATTTTGTTTATTAGTTACCTACCTACTTCAAAAATATACGTGTCTTCAATATCTTAAACTTACTAGGCAGGTGATTATTCAATTTTAACTTACGCCGGGCTCTGTCTTTCATACCTATCTTCCGCATCTTCATTCATCAGCTTAAGTTTAACTTCTTGACTTTTTGCTATAACATCTGTTCATGCATATTCTAACTCTATGTGAACAGAATCGTCGATTTTCCCGCCATTTGTGTCTATGCTCTCTTTTTTTTCTTTTACACGGCCTTGGTTTTTTTTCAGCCGGCGGGAGCAGTAACGAAGATCTCAGCGATTGCACAGAGCCACCGAACAAAAGTCACGTCAGAAGCAGACTTAAGAAGTTCTTTCTCAAACGGCCGTCCATGGAGCAACTTGTCAAAAAAGGGATCTACAAAGGTTGGAATCAGAATTATTAAATTGGTGTGAGGAGCTTGCACTTTTTTTAATCAGTTTGCACTTTTAAGCTTTTGTATCTCGGTTGATAGTTTTTTTTAATGTGTTTGAAGCGTATCTACTGAGAAACAAAATGATAGGTTAATCCTACGTAGTGTAAATTTTGCTGGTGGTTTTAGTGGTAGATGCAATGCATTAGTATTTGTAGACATCCTAATAAAAAAACTTAAAATATGTACTTCTAATTCAATAGAAAATATAAGGCGTTTTATATTTTGCCGAATTTTAAGATGTCTTAAGTTTTGTTTATTTGGATGCTACACGTAGTTGGTGTTGTAGAAAATGTAGAAGGTATATTTAGTAATGATTTCAAACATGAAGAAGTTAAGGAAAATCTATAAACTTATTTTTTAATTAAATTCTTACCTATAAGATAATAAATATAATAATCTTTATTTAGTGAATCATTTTATCAACAAATGATTTAAAACAATTTAAATTTTACACGTATCCCTTACTTCTTCATTATGTATTTAATTTATTTATAATATTTTTTTTGTTGAGCAATTTGTAAAACACTTTTTTATCGGCTAGGTATCCAGTTTAGTAGAGAGCTTTACTTTTAAACATTTAACCAGTTTTGAGTGTAATAAAAAAAATGTTGTTTTTGTATTATAAGTTGGAATGTAAAGAAGAGCATTTATTGGTGTGAGTGTTTTATTTTTTTATCCAAACCTTATTTAACTAAGTATTGATAATCCTTTGTGTTACGGTGAGTGGTTGATTTTTATTAATACAATTATTTTTAGTGTAGTTTAAAATAAAACTGACAACATAACAAATTAGCATTTTGTGTTTATTGCCGGAATAGTTTTCTCTATTTGGTTGCTAATGTTAATTGTAAATATTGTGAATTGTATATACCTACGTACAGTCAACTGTAAAAATATGGGTGCACAAATCATCTCAAAAATATGTCCCATAGCTTTTATGTCAGCGAATTAAGGACTATGGGACATATTTTTGAATAAGTTGGCTATACCCATATTTTTACAGTTGACTGTACTTAATTATGATTGGTTGTTTTCGGTTTTTCAAAGAATTTATAATTAACCTCATCTGTTATACAGGGTGCAAAGATAAGTCGGGCCCTGGAGGGAAACTACCTTAAATCCTTAAGCTGGCTCATTCTACTTAAAGGAGACATTCCTTTTATTTAAAAAGAAACAAAACTGCATTCAAAGATTTTCAAAAACTCGCTTGCCTCGCCCGGGACTCGAACCGTCTAAAAAATCCAAAAAATAAAAACTTGCAATTTTATTCTACTAATCGATACAGTTAATGTTAATGATAACATTTCTCCAAGAAACATTAGGTCTTACACTCGTCTGTCGTACAAAATATCCATAAAATGTAATATTTAGTACTTAAGATTTTTTTAGACAAGCCAAATTGAAGAAAAAAATAAATATACCGTGAATCCAGTTTTGTTTCTTTAAAAAAAAAAAGTAATGTCTCCTTTAAGTAAAATGAGCCAGCTTAAGGATTTAAGGTAGTTTCCCTCCAGGGCCCGACTTATCTTTCCACCCTGTATAGCTAACAAGGAAGGGTACCCAACTGTCCGACTCCGATTTGATTTATTTTGATATATGTTATAGAGTAGTAAATAACGGACACGTATTTTTTTTAGCTGCCCAAACTCAACCTGTTAGGAGAAAATGGCCTTCAAAGTACTGAAAATTGACCAAACCTTCTATAATTTCTGAGAAGAGCTTTGTAGAAAAAAATTGATAATTAATTACTGGTTTCGTTATATGTTGGAGAACATGAATAAAGAATGGGGACGTGTTTTGTCATTTTACCACAAAATCATTTTTTATATATAAAAAAAAATATAATAAATAAATATAATAAATGTATTTTATTCCGTGTCCGTTATTTTAGACTACTCTATAACATATATCAAAATAAATCAAATCGGAGTCGGACAGTTGGGTACCCTTCCTTGTAAGACCGTTTCCTTCAAGTTAATACTATTTTCTACCATTGTTTTAGTTTAGTGCTGTTATCATACATCCTTTCATACTTTCTTTTTTTTTAATTTATAAATAATTCTACAAGTTTTGAGTGCATTTAGTATTAAAAAAAATGTAAAATATAAATCTTGTATAAGCCATAAATTATTAACAATTTATTTAGTGTCTAACGTATTTTAAGTAGTTACACATTGGAATAATTTCATTTTCCCATGTACTACCTATCCAAAAAAAATACAAAATCAGACAGATTCAGCAGTAGAACGGGCAATAGAAATGGTTGTTTAATATCTGGGATAATTATATAACATGTAAATAATGCGCAAACATCGTTAAAAAACAAAACAAAGGGTTTAATTTTATGTAAATTTTCCCCAGATGAGCCTGTCTTCGGCCGCAATCTCTCCGAGGTGGTGCCGGCAGACGCGAATCCGCGCGTGCCGCCGTTCGTGGTCGCCTGCATCAAAGAGATCGAGAGCAATGAGGAGAACATGTGCACCGACGGGCTTTACAGGGCCAGTGGGAACCTGAGCCAGGTGCAGAAGATACGGCTGGACGTAAGTTTTATTATAGTTTGTCGATTTACACGAAAACTGCACCTAAAATTAAAAAGATCGATGGTAAAAAGGGGAACAGAGGCGAATCCGTGCGTCCCTCCGTTCGTGGTCGCCTGCATCAAGGAGATCGAGAACAATGAGGAGAACATGTGCACCGACGGGCTTTACAGGGCCAGTGGGAACCTGAGTCAAGTGCAGAAGATACGGCTGGACGTAAGTTTTATTATAGTTTGTCGATTTACACGAAAACTGCACCTAAAATGAAAAAGATCGATGGTAAAAAGGGGAACAGAGGCGAATCCGTGCGTCCCTCCGTTCGTGGTCGCCTGCGTCAAGGAGATCGAGAACAATGAGGAGAACATGTGCACCGACGGGCTTTACAGGGCCAGTGGGAACCTGAGTCAAGTGCAGAAGATACGGCTGGACGTAAGTTTTATTATAGTTTGTCGATTTACACGAAAACTGCACCTAAAATGAAAAAGATCGATGGTAAAAAGGGGAACAGAGGCGAATCCGTGCGTCCCTCCGTTCGTGGTCGCCTGCATCAAGGAGATCGAGAACAATGAGGAGAACATGTGCACCGACGGGCTTTACAGGGCCAGTGGGAACCTGAGTCAAGTGCAGAAGATACGGCTGGACGTAAGTTTTATTATAGTTTGTCGATTTACACGAAAACTGCACCTAAAATGAAAAAGATCGATGGTAAAAAGGGGAACAGAGGCGAATCCGTGCGTCCCTCCGTTCGTGGTCGCCTGCGTCAAGGAGATCGAGAACAATGAGGAGAACATGTGCACCGACGGGCTTTACAGGGCCAGTGGGAACCTGAGTCAGGTGCAGAAGATACGGCTGGACGTAAGTTTTATTATAGTTCGTCGATTTACACGAAATCTGCGCCTAAAACTATATTATTAACATAATAAAATTGTTGTTCCAACTCTGAAACCAATGAAAGGTTTTCTCGTAGTCCACCAACGCTAAAAGAAGGTTTCACACATTTACACTTTTGCTGCCTAATTTTTCGGTAGGTAATGGAAGAATACTCAGATTTGTCAGATAATAATAATTGCAGGGGTCTCTATGGTTTCCCATAAAGTTTTAAGTCATAAACTTGTATTGTTTGTCCGCATTTTCGTTAGTCATAATTTGGGTTTACTCAGAAAGATAAAATGAAGTTGGTGATGACGATGATGATACTTTTAACGGTGATGATGAATCTAAAAATTGTTATTTTATTCCAGATCGATCAGAACAAGCTGTCTTCGATCGAGGACAACGCTGATATACACGTGCTGACCGGATCGTTGAAGCTCTTCTTCAGGGAGTTGAAGGAGCCGCTGATACCCTGCAACATGTTCGACAGGGTGCTTGCAGCTTGCTGTAAGTGTATTTTCTTAAAACAAACTGATGACAACCACCTTTATAAAATCTACCTTATTTCCTGCTACCCAAATGTTGTCGGGAAGAGATCGCATTATAGCGATAAGACCGCCTGATGTTACCAGGTTCTATTTTCCTTGAAATTTATTTGTAGTTTTACGTGTATGTAAAATGTATAATTATTGGTGCAATAAAAAATATTTACTTATTAGGTGTACACCACCAGGGCTGCATTTAAGAAAAGGCGTGTCACCTGTTATCGCTTTTTGCCTTTCTTTGGTATAACCATGTGTAAGAAAGAGAGCCTTTCATAGAGCGCCTCCTAAATGGTTATTCAAAAGTGCTACAATATTGATTTCCTTCAGAATTCCTAAATTTTGAATTGCTGCTGCAAAAATTTTAATCCTTTGAGAAGCTTTCATGAGACACTTTGGTAGCTGTAGAATTTTTGCACAAAAATCTTTACAGACCATCAGTTGATGGTTCTTACTAAGATTAATTCAAATAATAATTATTAATTTGTTACAGCAATAAAACCAAGAGACGCGAAAATCAAAGAGTTCCGTGATATAGTGAACTCACTACCGCCGTGCAACCGCGACACACTGAAATATCTTCTAGAACATCTATTAAGGTAACTTTTACTTGATTATTGTCACTATAATGTGTGTAACAAACTTACGTTTCTTGTAACATACCTAGTGGAATAGGTAACGCGATAAACGTTTTAGATATATCTTAAATAAAATCATTTAGACCCTTATTCTTTTTTTTTCTTGTAAGTTGTCACAAAACTTCCGAATTAGCTTCTCTCAAATTGTAAAATACCTCAATTTATCACGCTCTTTTTCTACTATCGATGAAATTTCTAGCAGAGACGTTATTAATCTCAGTCTTCATGAAGAGATTGACAATACGTTTACTTGGTTTGGTTTCTAAAACATCAATGGACCTTAGTTCCTACCTGTAATCCAAATCTAAGTCTCTCCTAATATTGTCTTCGGTTACCGCGACGTTTCAATAGTTTTATTTCTAACCCGGCAACCTTCAAATCAAGAGTGAACAGGCACCTTCTGGGCGAGCTCGCTCCATCGTAGGCCACGTCTACGCCTCGGCTAGTCTGTGGCCATGAGTAAGCCCATTCATAATAAAAAATAATAATAATAAGTCTCTCCTGTTTTATTTTCAGAGTAACAAAGTACAGCGAGCGTAACCGAATGCACACCGCCAACCTCGCAATAGTCTTCGGCCCCACGTTACTCTGGGCCCCCGCCGAGCAGGCCCACAACATCGCGATAGACTGCATCCAGCAGAACAACGTCGTCGACACACTCCTCACCGAGTTCAATGATATCTTCGAAGAAGGCAAGGGTAGGAGGAAGTCGTGACTCGGACTTTATAAGAGACGAGTCTGAAAGCCCTTTGGATTTTAGATGGTGGGACTATGTTTCTAGCTATGCAGATCAGTGACCGAAAAAGAATTTTAGCCTCTGACGCAAGATGATGCCTCTCGGCCCTATTCTGCGCCACATCACGCCAGTTGGGTACTCCGATGAGGGGACCGATTTTTGAATTTCAAACGCTCGATTTCGTCGGAATACGGCGAATTGATATTTTTTTTAAATACAAGCAATAGAAGTTGGGAAACTAGTGATATTGACCACTCGTTTTCAATTCTATTAGTAGAATTTTAATGCCTAGTAGTGACGATATGTTGAATCCACACGAAATCGAGCGAATTCCATAAATCAGCCCCTGATCTTTTAGGGCTTCGTCACTCCATCGGTATATAAAATGCAGATAGTGCGTCTGAAATGAAAAATTCTGAAGGGCTTGATGGTCAGTTTGAACTAAAGAGACTTTCTTTGAAGTAAAAATACTAGGCCCTCATAGATAGTAGGATCTTGGAAGTCCTGCAAAATCTATGTGATATGGACTGAAGTGGGCTATATTATTAATGCTTTAGGTCAACGTGCCAAATGTTGATGACCAAAACGATTGATCAAGTTGACGTTATGGCTAATTTGTGATTAATTTACTTTTGAATTCTTTACCGATTATCAAATTGGGAAACCGGACTTAATCGCGTATTTAAGTTTTGAGATTTAAATACCCAATTAAGTCCCGTTTTACAATTTAATGATGCGTTAAAATCGTGAAAGTTTAAATCAGTCTTTATCGATAATTTGCCGTCCAACGTAAAATTTAATTGCCAAAATTGATGGATATTTTTGAATACATGTTATGAAATAAATGAAATACAAGTAATTACATCGAGTGTTTATACAAAAATAATTTATCAAATTAATTATTTGCTTATTGTAATAAATATATAATTAATTCGTACAAACATAATATTATACGCCGTAGATTTTTTCATGAGTTAGTCACAACGTCATATTTATTTATGAATTAAATATATCTAGTTGATGTAATATCAATAGTGTGGACTTTATATTGTAACATATTTCATGCATGTAGAAAACTATTTAGTCTAAACATGTATATAGATGTGATACGTAATTATTTACTGAGAACTAGATATTGGCCTTGTTAAATAACTAAATTATTGATACGCTAAAACTAAAATAGATCAACTTTGTGTAGATCCATTAAAATTGATAGAAAATTCAATTGATCTCCGCTTAAAAAAATCTTTGATATAACAGGTATAGGTATTACAATCAACGGGACATAAGCGTCTATCCTTTTTCAATTAGACTGATGGAAAAGAGATAGAATATTCAGTTCCTGGATAACACAGTACGTAATCAGATTCACGAAAAGTATAGTTTTGTATAATGTTATACGAAAGTTAAAGGAACAAAAATATATTATATCATATATGGAATGTAAATTTATTAGTAACAAGTATTAAAATTACTGAATATAAATTTCTACTAAGGTGTGGTAAATAATGTATCTATTGCTGCCGATGTAGTGTTGTGATCACCAAGAAATTATGTTTCAAAGACTGTGGGACTTGAAAATATAATATACGGAACAGTTTAATTTCACATAAACATGTATTTTTGGGTAATCTTGTAAATAGCCCCCATTATTATATTTAGAGCTAGTGGTAAACAGATTTTTTTTTCACGGTAAATATGCCTAAGTACCGTCGTCCGGGGTGAGTAGGGACGGCTGGGGTGAATAGGAACAAAATTTTAAATGTCATTTACCTGACAATTTCTTTAAAAAATACCTTCACAAATTGTACCATTCGATTGAAAACAATAGAAGATTTTGTATAATACAATTTGTGTGGCTATTTTTTAAGAAATCGTCAGGTAAATCACTTTTTTAGTTTCGTCCCTATTCACCCCGGTTGGCGGTATTTTCTTACATTGCTCGTCGTTTGTTTTTAAATTATGATTTTAATTTAATAAAAAACATAAAATGCTGGAATAGGTCTTAAATGACGTAGGTAAGGACTTAATTCGCCTAAAATTGATCTTTCCTTTAAATAAATAAGGGTCAGTAAAATCTTACATTTGTAAACATAAGAATGTTTTTAATTATAAGAAAATAAGTTTACAAATTATCATAAATAGTATTACACATACAAATACAATACAAATATTCTCTATTTCTCACCAATAATAATTGAATCAATACATATTAAGCATATAACTTAAACTATGGTAGACAACAGGCGGTCTTATCGCTAAAGAGCGATCTCTTCCAGCTAACCTTCATACTTATTTTGGTTGATTTATTTTCGTACCACTAGCTCTTAGTGTATTTATAGTCAAAGTCATAAATATTTATACATTTCTTCAGCTTAATTTAAATATTTATTAAGCGTAAAATGTATATCTATATATTTATGGCCTTGGCTGTATTAGTTGTAGGCTTGAAGCCAATATGTATCGTGTGCCTTAAGCTGCATATGTATATATTCATCTTGGATGAAAACTTATGTGATAAAAGGTGTGTTGTTGTATATCCAATTTATTTGGGAAGGTTATATTATAACCCTCTTGTTAACCCTTCAGTTTAGGGGAGAGAAAGTGTTAACTAGTCTATGTCATTTAGAGTAAAAGAAGTATACTTACTCCGTTTCAAATAATGTCAAAAAGTAGATTGATCTGTGTAAAATTGTCCTATAAAAAAAAGTTGATACCAGTGGTATTACGTTGTTTTTTGATGTTTCTTCGTGTTATAATGCATATTTTTCAATATCACAAAATATGTTTGTATATTTATCCGTCATATTTATACTATAATTATATTATCCGTCATAGTATGACATGTCTTGTATTTCTTTGTTTTTCGCTGGACACAGATCATAGGTTCGTCGCATGTATAATTTTCAATTATTTGAAACGGAGTATATAAATAAAATAGCCTTCTTTAAACTTTTTTGTTTTATTTAGGAAAAAATATTGATCCTTTTACGTTACAATTTTAAAAGTAAATAAAAGTGTAACTTTTCACCGTGTATTTGAAAATAGGTTTAGCATTTTAAAATTCAAATTTAATTTTTATTTTATCCTTTATTGTACTGGTTTTTGAAGCATTAAGGATCAAAGTTGTAAATAAGTGTCAATTTATTAGTTTAACAGTAATCTGTTCTTTTGTGGACTGAAACTGTCATGTATATTATACTGTATACTAAACTGTATACTGTATATTAAACTGTCATGTATGTATACTGTTATGTATGTATGTATATTATATATTTAAGGATATTTGTCGAGTGATTGTGTATCTGAAATACTCAGAAATGTAACACCAATGTAGATCGAATACTGAAGTTAAGCTAGGTACCAAAGTTTTATATTTTCGGCCGATAGGTATAATATATGACTATATTGACTATGTTAGAAAGCCAATGCTTGATAGAGAACGAAGTTACATAAAATAAAAATTCACCTATTTTATTTATTTTGTTTTATTCCAAAACAATGATACCTTGGCTTGATAATGGAGTTTCTTCTACAATTATACCATTCCCAAATGTATTATTTAAAATTAATGCCAATATTGAATGACAAAATAACGATCTACCAATAGTTTTTCGGTTTCTTACATAATGAATTACCTATACCTAAGCGGTTTATACCTGTGACCTTGAACTAATAGATTACGTCAATCCGTTAAATAATTCAATTGGGAACGAACATTTGTTTAGGAACCTGTTATTTACCATTATTTACAGTTTATTGTTGTTTGAATACGAGTTATTTTGTGTTTGGGTGGTAAGTAATATGAACGAACTATTATACAATGTGGAAAGATAAGTCGGACCCTGGAGGGAAACTACCTTAAATCCTTAAGTTGGCTCATTTTACTTAAAGAAAACATTCCTTTATTTTTAAAAAGAAACAAAACTGCATTACATGGTTTTTTTTAAATTAGCTTGTCTCGACCGGGAATCGAACCGAGTAAAACTTCCAAAAAATAATCCCCATTTTTTTCTACTAGTCGATACAGTTAATGATAACATTTCTCCAAGAAACATTATTAGGTCTTACACTCGTCTGTTGTACAAAATATCCATAAAATGGAATATTTAGTACTAGATAATATTTTTAGACAAACAAAATTGAAGAAAAAAAGATAAATCTTTGAATGCAGTTTTATTTCTTTTTAATAATAAAGGAATGTCTCCTTTAAGTAAAATGAGCCAACTTAAGGATTTAAGGTAGTTTCCCTCCAGGGCCCGACTTATTTTTCCACCCTGTATAGTCTGTATCTATAGATATTTAAATAAAAGTAAACAAACGATTTGTACATTTTCGGGTAGTACAATTCTCTAATGTCACTCACGGATTAAATTGTTTTTGAACAACAATTTTCGACTAATATATTAATATTAAACACAGAAGGAGTTCAAATAGAGATCTGGTTAATCCGGTCATTATATTAGCTGAAGAATGTTAGGCTTTAGACTTTTCGGTTGTTACAACATCTATTATCAAGTGGTAGTACTGATATATCCGCTACTCGATGCTAGATGTCGACTGCGAAAATAATGGTCGTTTTGGTACCAAAACTGTACGGTTACCATAAGTTTGTCACTGACATAAACGCCGTCGAGAACATAATTTACTTTCTATACATCCCGGTTGCACTAATATGCGAGTGCGAGCGAGATGTAGGTATAGAAAGTAAATTACGTTCTCGACGGCGTTTATGTCAGTGACAAACTGATGGTAACCGTACTGGCCGCGTAGCCAAGATGCCGATCGCTTACGCTCCGTAGCGATCGAAACGCAACTGTCACTGTCGCACTAATATGGAAGAGTGATAGAGAGACATAATGCTTTTCGTTATCGAAGCGATAGCGATTGTAACCTTGGCTAGGCCGGCTGATGTACGGAGTGAGCACTCTATGGAATTTTTTTCTCTATATTACATATGGCCTTAGTGTGCCCACAGGAAATCAAGTAGCCAGGCTAGAAGCATTGTATACAATACCATTACCATTCCAGGGTGCGGCGGCAATTCAGCTTGCTATTATGGAGAAACATACATATATATATGGGGCATTATCTATGAAAAGGGACTTTATTGTCGATGGCGCTTACGCCGCACAGCGTCGCGCGGCATTGTATTTATATCGGAGCATCGTTAATAATGGCGTAAGCGCCATTCACAATAAGGTCCCTTTTCATAGATAACGTCACATATACTTATACAATATACACGTAGGTACCTATAGGTATATGGGACTTAGTAGGTAAATTAAAGGTAAATGGGATGGCTGATTTGTTTTAAGACATCTACAATTAAATTGATTCTATTGTGTTACGAAAAATTATAATTTTCGTTACAGAAAGGAATCGTAAAAGTTATGGACGAATTCATAGTTTATTAACGAATTAGTAAGTATTTGTTTTACAAGGGACAAAGTTGTTGTTTAACCGCTCGTTTAAAGATTCCAAAATTGAACCACAAGCGTAGCGAGAGGTTCGAAAAATGGAATCTTGCGCGTTGCGAGGGTTTACCAGAATTTGTCCCCGAGTGAAACACAATTTTTCACCACATCAACCCCAGGCAAATATTAAATGTAAAATATCAAACAAAATCAAATCCAAATTCGAAATTCGGTTTATTTAGAGAAAATACAATTATGCACTACATATATTCTGTAGAATTATAGTTCGTTTTTTTAGCATTAAAAAGAACTTGCAAGAAGGTAAGCGATCATAACATGTCTTTTAATTGAATCGCTTTTTAAAAATCAGTAACTATTACTTATGAAAGCAGAAGAAAATAAAAGATCTTATTAGATTCATAATTATTACATATTTGCCGTAACTTATTTTTAAAATGTGTTTTTCTATTAAAAGACACATCAAGATTGTTTACCTTATTTCTAATGCTAAAAAAAACGAGCTATAATTAACCTGTAAAGAGAAAGGACAAAGAAAACTTCATCTTGCCAGTACTAAGAAACATAGTTTATTTCACGAAACATATAAAATTGTCGTCAGCTATTTTAAACTTTCGCAGTCTTTTTTCATCAAATATATATTTTATTTGTACAAAAAACAATAGGAATGTATTTATTTTATATTATTAAACAGAAGATTATTATATTCTTAGAAAATTCACTTATAATTAAAACAATTATCCCTCTCGTAGGGTTTATGATTTTAATTCTTATAAAAAATAACGTCAACATAAATACTATTCAAATTAATAAACATAACGAGTTTACAATAATATTGCTTACAAAATAATATCTTAATTATGATTATTATTTTAAATTAATTAACAAATAACAAAGTTTTAATATAACGAATACAATCGTTTATTAAGAATAGTGCCATCAAATAAGTAAATGACTAACAATAGTGTAATAAAACGTTTGGTTTGGTATAGGGTGCATTGGAGTAATTGCGAAGGCGGGGTACTTAGTTCCGAAACTGACAAATATCTACTAAACTAGAAACATCATACTTTAGCAACAATTACGCCGCTGCAACGCTTACGGCATCATGCGTACTGTTGCAACAGTAGAAAGTGTTTCTAGTTTAGTATTTGCCAGTTTCGAAACTACCCCGCCTTCGCATTTACCCCAATGCAGGGTGCACCTACCAAAATTAGGAGTCAACAAAGTTTTCCAATGCGTCATACTTTTTACATTCAACAACAAGAACTTAATTTAATTGTGGTTATTAAATAGAAGGGATGTTTACAAAAACAACATAACTGACTACGCTGGTTGACACCTGAAACGATTAACAATGTTCTTAAAAAAGTGTCAACCGCTCTAAAAGGGCCCACTGATTAACAGTCCGCCGGACGGTATCGGCCTGTCAGTTAGAACAAAATGTTGACAGCTCCGAACAACTGACAGGCCGATATCGTCCGGCGGACTGTTAATGAGTGGGCTCCTTAAGCAGTTATGTTGTTTTTGTAAACATCCCTATTGATCATAAATTATACCATGCATTAATTTTGTACAGATAACGAGTGTAAGTTAATGCGCTTAAAGAAAACTTTAAAATTAAAATAAAGATAATATGTAGGTTGGTTTCAAAAAAACCGTACAAAAAGCACTTAGATTACACGTAGTTGAATTAGTGCCACTTGCACCATCTCTCTAACACGGTGTTAACCGGTTAAACCGTTAACCTAGTGTCAAAGTGGCAACCATGGTAACTCCAGGTTTAACCGGTTAACCCCGGGTTAGTGAATGGCCCTTAGTGAACTATTTTTACGAGGCACACAAAGGAATTAACGGAATTTTTGAAGAAATATTTTTTTGTTTATTATACTTTAGTACGTATATAATTTCTAGTGTGTAACAAAAAAAATAATGAACACAATATACTTATTTCAAATGTGGCCAAAAATTTTAAAGCAAAATAAAAAACATATGTGATATGAAAAAATATACAGTGATTGTATGAGTTTTAAGTAGGTAATATAACAAGTGTAATTTAAGTAATCTTTAACCTGCAAACATTTACATGACATTTATTCCCAGTTTCTATAGTGAAATTCGTACTTTTTCCTTAGATTTCCTATTTTAACAATGGCTCTGACATTTTATGACCAAAATAGCTGACTAAAAATTTAAACGCTTATAAAATTAAAGTAACGTTTTAAAATAAAACCTAAATAACTATTGTTATAAAAAGCTATCTATACAATAATATTACGAAGCTCATGTTTCATATATTTTATACATAAAATGGGTTATTTAGTATCTACGTCACAACAGCACGTTTTATAATAACCTTTGGATGTACAAATATATAAAAAGTGCATAAAATGTTCCAAAACGTGTCTCAATAATCCATTGCTCAGCCTACTTATCTACATTTATCATTACATTTTACACAAAAGTAGTCATTAAATAATTAAAGTACAGAAGTAATTGTTTTCCATCGTATTTTCTCGGGAACGTTCGTATTTGTCATGTTACGTCATTCAACGTCAGTACTTTTTGTACCGAAACCACAGAATAATTAATAGTACTACTGCACAGAAAGGAAACTTCCCACAAAAACGAAGTTTGACAGCGGTTCAGGGTCGAATCATGCTGTCCCTTTCTAATATATGGCACTGTCCCTTTCGGCTATTTAGGGTTGTCAAACATCAAGTGATTATCTTATCTGTGGTCGTGCACGCAAAAGGAAGTCAAGTGGTGCCAACCCTAATAATTGCTCGGAGCAATGCTGAGCCGAGCGGAGCCGAGTTTGACCGAAGTCAGGAGTTTCGCACCCCTGCCGAAACTGAAATAGCAAGATGCACGTTCGCACGTCTCCATGCAAATGCGATGGAAAATAATTATGCACTACATCTGTAATCAGCACTTTTCCCCTCTTGGGGCTTAGCTAAGATGGCAATAGTTGATAGAAAATGCCAATCGAAACTAAAGTAACGGCTCGGCCACGGCATTGAGCGACTTGCGCCGGCGGCAGCGACAACCATAGGTGTGAACGAAAGGTCCGATCTCTGTGTCTCGCTTCAACCTATGGTTACCGCTGCCGCCGTCGCAAGTCGCTCAATGTCGTGGCCGAGCCGTAACGTATGGACAAAGTCACGTGATTTTTGGTAGTATCTGTCATCCCGCGTATATTTATTATTTACGTTTGGCGTTTGTCGATGTACGATTGTCACCTTGACTAGCCCCCATGTGGTTTCCCTAGATTTAGTTTGTTACAAGACACCATCATACAAGGAGGCATCCCCAGAGATAAAAGTGCAAGATGGTATAATGCGCGGACTATAACTTCAACCTTATTGATTACATTGTTTTCAAAAAAACTACTTTCATGTAAAATCGTGTCCACGCATTTATAGTTTACGTATTAACGAAGAACATTGACCTAAATTACTTTGACTAAGATAAAAAGGTACTTACATAAAGCTTTAATTCGCCTATTACAAATTAAATGACTCCTTTGTGTTACGAAAAGTCATATTATAATTTTCGTTACAGTTTTTCTGACTGAATTAAAATCTTAAGTATAACATTTTTAACTTTACCCAATTGGCGAATGTTCTACGCAAATTATTTGCTTAAATGCAAGGACACAAAGTAATCAGCAAATCAATTAAAATGTCATCTACTTAAGCTCACTATTCGATTTTTCGAAGCATCACTTTCCTAAAGGAATTGTATAACCATACCAAATATTGCATGTATACATAACAGCTTTATATACGTATGTATACTACATCAAAAACATTCAAAAACCTTTTTTTTTATTTGAAAATCGGAGGTGCATTTAATGTAACTATAGTTTTTTTTAAAGTTAAACAACCAGCATGACGGAATTCGTTTTCAATATAGTGTGCCGTTGGAAAGATTTCCCAAAATTTGCCAAATTTCCATATCAAATCTTCGGAAACTTCTCATAATTATGAATAGGAAATGAGACTTTCCATTTTATTTATTTCTTGTGATTTTTTTATGAAATTTTCCAAATTTTCGGTAACTTTCTGCAACTTTTACACAGCTGTAATCAAAATCAATACAATCAGCAGCAAAGGTATTTCTGGGCATCAAAATCAAAACCCTTAGTAACTTAGCAATAAGGGTGAATATAGATTTTTTTGCACAAATAATTCTAGCCACATCTGCTGCCGACAGTACCAATCTTATTTATACCTATTACGTGATCGTGAAACTTTAATGTAACATTACCAATTAACTGCCGTATTCGAACTTCAAGATATTCACAAGAGACGACACGTACTAGATCCATTCTAGGTACGTTATAGTTTAGATATCAACTAGTTCTCTTTTGCAGCGCAATTCGGACCACCAATGTCACTTTTACGTTAAATAGAGCATCTATTAGATGTGAATTGGATCTCAAAGTCATATCCTGTGGAAATCATTCAAGAGTATCTCCAGAATCGCGCAAATGTCAAAATTGACAGGTTAGATCTTAAACATATCGTTATCGTATCTTGGTGATGTCTAAAAGATATCTAATAGATGTCTATTTCAAAATCCGAATTGGGCCCATTACCAATTAAATATTTCCAACGATGATCTAACCACGTTTGGTATGGGATTGCCCTTGAGAGTTGTTTATTCGTAGTTTCTATTTGTAATACTTTATTTCATCTATCCTTAATAAGTCCTGCATTACAAATTGTACTTAATGTGGGACATTCCTTTGGTTACAAATTTCATAATTTAATTAATCCATTGCATAACGAAAGATGCCTAAATCAAATTATGACTAATTATAATTATCGCTCGTTACATAAGAGAAACAATTAAATTATATACAATTTTACGATCACTTAAGGTCTGAACTATAAAAATATTAGGATTTAGTCATAAGTGTGTTATATGTCTAGTACAGTCGCCATCAGATATATCGGAGCGGCCAAGGTGCTCACAAATATCTGAACACGCCTCTATTTTCAAGGCGATAGAGTGCGTGTTCAGATATTTTTGACCACCTCGGCAGCTCCGATATATTTGATGGCGACTGTACTTATAATGTAAAAAGTATCAAATTATAAATGAGTCTTAAATATAACCTCATGTTTTAAATCCTGTGAGGCGTTTATGGTTTCAGTCAGCTTTGTATAATATTGATACTTTTCTTTTGAAAAAGGTTTATCTTAATTACTTAGTTTTCATACATATTTTCTGTAACAATAGCTACGCTACGAGTGCTACGCCGTAGCCCGTAGCAGGGTTTATGTCGCTACGACAAAATCCTCCGTTTGTTAAAAACTATTGACGCAAATAAAAAATAATTTGGGGTAATTCACGTTAGTAAAGAATACAAAACATATGTATTCTAAACTTTCGCGTTTTGAACACATATTAACTCACATTAATTATAGACGGGTCTTTTCATCGGGTAGTTGCACAAATCTCTGTTTTGACATTTTGCTGGGACATCAGTCAGCCGCGACCACGACCAGTGAAACCTGTGTCGAAACGTCGGTAAATCAAGGTAATTGAATATAATTCGCGTTAGACCCGTCTATAATGTGAGTTAATACGTATTCTGTATAAATCTGATTTAGTTTTTGTTGCGGTGATTTTTCTTTAAAAATTTCCTAGCAATAGTACTTTTATACAGTTAATGTTTATTTTACTTTAATAATTACAAAATTATTCTCATCCTTTAGGGTAAACTAGACCTTATTGGGATTAGTCCGATTTCCTTACGATGTTTACCATTTAAAAGCGATTGGTAAATGTCATTGATATTTCGGACCTAAGTCTCAGAAATTCCACATTAAGAATTCCTTTATAGAAACGATTAACGTAACCCAAAAGAATGTTAAAAGTTTAAAAAGTTTACCTAGTTGAACCAATTTTCGTTCTCCATAGCCCCAATAAACCAAAACTAACTTCGCAAATGAAGTGTTAACGTCGAACCCACTTCCCGTCGCGTGTCAAGGGCAATATTTCACCTTTCACCCTTAATTATTAAACCGCCAAACTGCCGTATTCGAACTTCAAGATATTCACAAGAGACGACACGTACTAGATCCATTCTAGATACGTTATAGTTTAGATTTGATTTGTTTAGTTTTGACGACCGGTCTGGCCTAGTGGGTAGTGACCCTGCCTGCGAAGCCGATGGTCCTGGGTTCGAATCCCAGTAAGGGCATTTATTTGTATGATGATACAGATATTTGTTCCTGAGTCATGGGTGTTTTCTATGTATTTAAGTATTTGTATATTATATATATATCGTTGTCTGAGTACCCACAACACAAGCCTTTTTGAGCTTACTGTGGGACTTAGTCAATCTGTGTAAGAATGTCCTATAATATTTATTTATTTATTTATTTATTTATAGATATCAACTAGTTATCTTTTGCAGCGCAATTCGGGCAACCAATCTCACTTTTACGTTAGATAGAGTAAGATATATATTAGATGTGAATTGGATTTCTAAGTCATATCCTGTGGAAATCGTTCAAGAGTATCTCCAGAATCGCGCAAATGTCAAATTTGACAGGTTAGATGTTAAACATATCGTTATCGTATCTTGGTGATGTCTAAAAGATTAGACATCTTTCAAAATCCGAATCGGGCCCAAAGTGTTTTTCGCAAAACTGAAAATAAGCAGTAAAAATTGAACTTTTGCCAATTGATTTGTAATCTTATTGAATGAGGACACAGTATGTTTTTGCTTGAAAAAAAATATGATCGCTTCGGGAAAAGGATGGTACGGCCGTGCTGTTTTGCTCGACTTGGCGGGGGCACTGCCGTGCCCCCAGATTTAATTATATTATTGTATCACTCGGCCTACATTTACCAAAGCAAAAAAGATAATAAGAAACCATACTTATTTTTTATACACAATAAGGTCTCAATTATTCAATAATTTTAAAAACTACTTTGTTACGAAAACTAGTCATTTAGGTACATGAATACTTTTTGTAACACAATGGAGCCCAATTGTTGACAAATGACAGTCCTTTTTAATAGGTACCTATTATAAAGGGGGTCCCTTTGTTTCCCATAAAGTTTTAAGTCATAAGTCATAATGTATTGTTTGTCATATTATCATTTATCATAAAACTGAAACCTAACTTAACTAACTTAACTTTTCAGGATTTTCGTAAGGTTATTCTGTAGATAGGTTAGGTTAGGTTTGTTTTATGGCGATCCTGAAAAGCAATTATGACTAACGAAAATTTGGATAAACAATACATTATGACTTAAAACTATTTGGGAAACAATAGAGACCAAAAGTTCTTTAAATACCAAAATTTTCGAATTTTAAATTTGAATTTGATTTTCGTTTATATTTTCAAGCAGTTCTTTAACTTTAACTTTAAGATACGCCAATCAATAGATCTAGAAACGATATTGATTAGATATGTCAGTGTAAAATGTGACGTTTCTTAAAACAAAAATGTCACCTTAAACACTGACACATCTAATCCATATCGTGTCTAGATCTATTAATTGACGTATCAAAGTTCGAATCGGACAATTTTTCTTGTACAGTCGCCATCATATATATCGGAGCGGCCAAGGTGCTCACAAATATCTGAGCACGCCTCTATTGTCAAGGCGTTAGAGTGCATGTTCAGATATTGTGAACACCTTGGCCGCTCCGATATATCTGATGGCGACTGTACTCAGTATACCCACCAAGGTTTTGCTAACGACATATTTGCGTGTACCCGTCCTTGATGACTGTACCATCGAGATTCATGTGTGGACATGTGACAGTCGCGTGCTAGTGACGTGACATGATGTGACATGTCAAGTTTTTGCATTTTTGCGGATTGCGTGTGCCACGCATGCGAGCTGTCATTGTCATTGCTGTGTATGTAAGTATTTTTTGTTTTGTTTTTCAGCAAAAATGTCAAGGATTGCTATATTATGTCATGTAAGTAACAAAATTTACAGTTCAGGACGTTTTTCTTTTCTTCTATTATGGCTTTTGGAACGTTAGCCAATGTCAAGTTGTGACGGTGTTAAAAGTTAGGGAAACAAAGGAATTAGGAAATACGGATAAGACGAAAATATTATACTTAAAGTAAGTAAAAATTTTGAGACTAACTTGAATATTGCTGAGTACAGTCACCTGCAATAATATGTTCCTCTTCGGAGGCCGCAAAAATATGTGACACGCTCTAAATGACTCTGCAAATAAGATCGTCTCAAATATTTTTACGGTCTTCGTTGTGTAACATGTTATTGCAGATGACTGTACACAGATATGTATACTGAGTACTTGTTGCTATAATGAAGCCAGTATTCAAATTCAAGTACAATATTAATAAGTCTTTGCATTGTATATTCAATAAAATAATGAGGTCCTTACCGTTATTCCGTTTGTGCTTGAGTAGCTTTTGATTGTCCACATTCTTACTACAATACACATTAGACTACAATAATATATTATTATGTTTTTAAGTCGATGTTTTGCCGAAGGAAAATGTATGTAGAGCATTATGTTTTCTTTGCAAGGTGAGAACGTGGTGAGAACATTAAGTTTTAAGTATTTAAGTTAGTTCTTTGTTGTTTCTGACGAACACTGCTGTCGTAAGTAGGTAATGTTACTTTAAAGTTTCAACAGAATTTTCCCTTGTGCAATATTCTCTTAGAAAACAAACTTCTCGGAGCACCTCCGACTGCAAACTTTCGTCATGCAGTTCTCATAGTTCCATGAGTTCCATGGCTGCTTTTTTGGCTAAATATAAATTCAGTCCATTATAAGCAAAATAAACCCGTTTCAGGATGAATTTTAAAAGAATGCCTTTAGTTACGGAGTTACCATTCGTTTTTAATTTAGTTCAATTAGGGGGTCAAAGCGTCATTCTCTGAGAATATGACTGCGACGGGTCTAATTAACTCGACTCTTTTCATGTATATTGTATGGTGGTGGCAATTAGAACGCGGATATATTTCTTGAGAATGACCCTAAATCGTGTAACGAAAGTTACCCGTATAATGTATGACTAATTTTCGTTACACAATTGAACGAATTAAATTATGTAAATCTTAACTGTATACATTCTTATGAAAACCATCCTTTAACAACAATCCTAACGATTCCAAGCGGGATCACAATAAACCAACAGATATAATTAGGAACATTTTAATACAAAATAAAAATCTTACAAAGTACCCTATCAACATTAGTAACTCCAATCTGGTTACAAAAGCGTTCTATCAGTCCGTGGCACCAATGTTCACTAGTCTACGATCACTACTGGTGCTATATCTCGTCAGAATCCGACCTTATAGAGTCATAATTGGATGTTTTACTTTTTAGCATCCTCAGGAAGGAACCAACGGCGAAAATTGTCCGCCTGTGCCTGTGGAAGATACCCTGGTACAACGCCTCTCTCAGCGCCTTCCGATCGTCTGACATCGACGGCTGACTACTCAACGTTATGTCAGAATGCGCCACTATCGACTTCTGATGCCGAAGACTTCCATGTTTCTTCTCTAAACTCTTCTGATTCGGCAAACTCATCGTCGACTCTAAAGAAGAGTTCTTCGTCTTTCGAAGATTTAGAATCTTTTTACCAGAAGACTGACTCTCGGACGTCGAGCGCTGAGGCGCGAGTTTAGACCTGTGTAGAGGATTGTTCGAGCCTTCTGGATGCACCATGATTTCCACAGACTTCTGGCTGACGGCACTCGACCGCGTCAGCGTTTTTTGCGGGCCCGTCGACTCAGGCTTCGGCACCTCTTTGATCGGTTGTTCGGACTCTATCGCAATCATGATTAATAGAAACGCGCGGCGAGCGCGAGCGTCGGCAACGATTTAATCAAGCGGGGCTAAGGTCACATCGGCGGGCGCGTCTCATCAATGCAATCAATGGAGGGCACGGCCAGATGTATGACGACGTCCTTATTATTCGGCAGCTCGCTTCTACCTCCGTCTGAACAATTGCTGAAGGTTATCGTCGGAACTTTCGCATCGCCCAGCGTCACGCCGTTCAAGTTTTGTGCGAGACAGTCGACGGAGTCGCGATCCTCCTGTTGGTCATCGGGCGCGCTCATGCTCGGTGCGAGCCATTCCTCCTCGTCGTCGGTTCCGGGCCGGTCGACGTCCGGCGACGGATCGGTCTCGTGTGGCCCCGGCGAGCACGCTTCCCCAGTCACGTGAAGATCGATAAGACCGGCCAAGTTAACATTGAAGTTTCCGCGCTTTCCACGCGGCTCCTCCTGGATTTCCTCTGTGATAAATTCGTCAGTCGCTGTTTCGATTTCCTTCTTTAAGGTGTGATCGTCCTCGTAGAACTCTTGTAAGTCGTTAAGGTTGTCTAAGTTGTTCCCTAAGCTTTCGTTGTCGGCGGCGAGAGTTTGCCGGTAGTGGTCGATGAGCGGCTGGAGAGAGTCCTCGTGCTGTCTGAAGAGGTAGTGGTAGGCCTGGCTCACGGCGCGGAGGGAGTAAGAGGACCGCGGCCGGTGGGCAGAGGCAGGCGTCGGCGCGGCGACACTGCGCCACACGTGTCCGCGACGTTCACACAATATTGCATTAGAATTAAGAATCCTTTCAAAGTCCGACACTTGTTCGGCTTCGCTGATCTGCACCAGCAGCTTGTTCTCCGTCTCTTTCCCGCCGGTCGTTTGACACAGCCTCTTCTCGCCGACCTGTTTAGGAGGATTAGAAGACTTAGTTTTGTTGTGACTATCGATTCTGCTTTGCGTGGAGGTTGAATGGGAGTCGGCATATTTCATCGGTATAGAGAGGGTTTGGATGGAGATCGCGCACGGGATTTTTTCGATGGTTTTTCGTTTCTGTTGTTTGACCGTGACTTTGGTTGGTTTTGGTATTTTTTTGTCGACCGATGGGGGTCGATGTGGGAAGAATTGTTTATAGCACCTAAGTCTGGTAGGGTCCGCACTGCGAACGGTACGTGCATAGTTGGACTTGGGGCGTTCAGATAGGCTGACGCTCTGGGCTCGGAAGAGGACTTCAGGCCTTTCTTTAGCGGCCAGCTTGAGTTAGGTTAGGGTAAGTATTGGTGAAAGCAAGCGCGCTCTCCGAGCAACTTCGGCGGACTGTTGTGCCGTATTCGTATCGGTAAAAAGTTAATTTATCGTTGTGGCATGTTGAGACGCCACCGCGAGCCAAACATCGTATGGGTTGTGGAGTGGGGATGTACTTAAGCTTGTACAATGTTGGGGGGTTACTCGATCGATTCCGGACCGCCTAAATAAAGATGCGCATAAAATTCGCCAAATGCCCTTGGTTGCACGTGAGGATGACAATGCTATGAATTTTTCAGCGAATGTCAGACAGTACCGCCGGTACCTTAGTGCCTTGACATAAAACTTTACTTTTTATTGGTATAAAAGTTTTAGTTGATCACGATATAAGTCGATATAATATGAATGTTTCGATACACGTGTGTTTATTTGGCCTTCAACAGTTTTTAGTGAATTTTAAAGACCTTTCCTAGTCAAAAAAAGTTTTTTTCTCAAAAATGGACAGCAAAGTCGACTTTGCCGTCTAAAAAAAAATCGCGCAGCGCGTAGTTTATGGTTAGTCAAAAATTAAAAAGTTAAAAACATTGCAGTATCGATTTTGGGACTGCAATGTTGCATACAAATTCCATTATTTGTCGAGTTCCAAACTTTTTAAAAGTTGAAATGGCCATATCAAATGAAGGCACAGGCCCATTAAACAGCCAAACAGATGATTAGTACCGCGATTTAGCTGTCTCAAATAGGTTGGCGTATTTTCGGCAGAAAAATACACTTCTATTTTTTTATTAAAAAAATAAAAAGGCGGCAAGGGCGTTTTTCTGCGAAAATATATACGTAAGAACGTTGCTTTTGTAAAATATTTCTATGATATTTATATTTCTTGCACCATTTTTGAGAAAAGCACTATATATGACTCGGCTGGAAGGCTACTTGCTGGCTTCGGATTCAATTAAACGGACTCCCAAGGTCGTCCGTTTAAAACGAATCTTCAGCCTGCAAGTAGCTACTTCCGAGCCTCGACAATAATGTACTATTACTAAGGAATGATTCACGCTCGACCAGACCGTGCCCGGCCCGAGGCGTCCGACATGTCACAATGACGGCTGACGTGGCGTTTTCCATAGAAAACGAAGCGCCGGAAGCTCCGGCCCGGTCTAGTGTGAGTCATCCTTAATTTAACTTCTGCTCTTCGAAGCAGACTGCTACCTACGAACTACGAAACACCACAACCAGCCCCCAACCAAAACTACCAGCCACTACCACTACTGCCAGCTACCAAAATTAATTGAAATCATGACAAATGACTTGACATTTCAGTTCAAGGTACGGTTAATACTGAATACATTAAAGTAGGTGCGAACTACGCAAACCGCTCATTTACGATTCCATTTCTCGAACTACAAATTTCACGCTTTGGGAATACTGTAACTTCAAAAACCTCGTATCTCTCGTAGTCAACGCGCTCAAAATTTGTCTTTATACCATATGTATTAGAACTGAAATTCAAAAGTACAGTGATGGGGGATACGAAGGTGTGACGCTTGTCTTGTTATGCGTGTTCATAATGGTAAGCTCTGAACTTGAATTTGGTGTTTATTTGATTTTAATTTGTAGTGTTGGTTCATGGTCAATGTGTACGACTTTATGACCGAATAATGACCGATAAAAGTACATATTTGCATGTACTTTACACTATACAGGTTATACCTTACCTTTGTACAGTCGCCATCAGATATATCGGAGCGGCCAAGGTGTTCGTACAGTTAAGGAATTTATTTTCCGACCCATTTCGTACCTTGTCACAGGAACAATCAATTTGCGTATTTATTTTTGCGGTGGGAGGGTGGGAACATTAATTGCATGTAAAAAATACGCAAGTATATATTATAAGTATAACGGGTTAGCACTGATTGACTAGCACGTTATCTTTTCGCGAATAAACAAAGTAATATTTTGGTATTAATTAATATGAAAGTCACTAGAGACCTCATACTATTTAATTGTCACTGTGACAAAGTAAATTTAAATTAAATTAAATTATTTGACTATACAGAGTGACTTTCATTTTAATACTATTGGAAGTATTTGAACAAATTAAATTATTTTTCAGAAAATATTTTAATTTGTTTTTATCAAGTAGAAACACTACTATGTATATAAATTATAAACTGAAATAAAATGTCATATACTAAGAAAAAGTGACCAAGGCCTCCAGTGCCCCAGGCTGGAATCGAACCAGCGTCCTCGGCTATCGCGGCAGATGCCTAAGCCACTCGGCCACCGGCCACTTTTTCGCGGCGGCGGGGGCTTTTTTTTTCGGCGGCGGGGCGGTTTTTTTTGGTCACTTTTTCTTAGTATATGACATTTTATTTCAGTTTATGACTTTCAATTTGACTAAAAATTATAGTGATGACTAATTAATTTTATAAAAACCGAAATACAGACAACACCTAGTTATTCTAGTTAATAATGGCGTTTCAGTACACGCTAAAGTGTAATTAATCAATGTCTAGAATATTCAAACTTTTTCTCGAAAATATATCATTACATTCACTTAACAAAATATTTTAAAAAGTTTGTGACAACTTAGTTATTTACTTTCGAAAGTTTACAGAAAATTATCTGATTTTATTTTGTTTTGTCTCCTATTATATTTTCTTTCTTACTGAGTTGTATATAGCAGATAGCAGAGATATATAATTATAACTCCGTATAAGATAAATAAAGTCTAAGAAAAAAACGTGCCTCGGAAATCAAGAAAAAGTCATTCTCGAATAGATGGCGCCATATACCTTTGGCCTATTCTCGGCTAACAATTTTAACACATATCAGTGAAAGAACATGGGTCAGTATGGAACAATAAAAATTAAAAATCATTTATCCGTAAACATATTTTGATTAATTTATACATTTTCAATTTTATTTTAAGTTTTAATCGTGTGCCGATAGATGGCAGTAAATGTACCGTGACTACAAAATTTACTTTGGCAATAGCCCTCTATACTATCTATTCTCTTTGATGATAGTGTCCAACTGAAAACGGATTTATTAGGAAAGACTTAGAATATCACTTATCATTGCAGAAAACTAACCGATTCTGATCTGAAAGTAAGTATTATATACCTACCTAATAAAAGAGTTGAAAGTTTCGGTGCTGTCGAAACGTTCGGCAGATTTTTTAAACCGAAATCTAATCTTCGCCTATACGCGATTTTTATGCGGAATCTTGGTGGAATACTAGTGTCATGAGTAACTGGGGGCCTACCGCGAACATGGAATTATTCGAATTTCGCAAATTGCGGCCATCTTTCTCTTTTACTCAGTTAAAATATAGTTAAAATACAATCCAATTAAATTAATTAAGGCGTAATAAGAGAGACAGAGAAAAATGCCCGCAATTTGCGAACTTCGGTGTTCGCGGTACGCCCTCTGTTTTAAATTACATTAAATGCTTACAAATAATAATTCGCAAATTCGGAAGTAATTTAGTAATAGGTAGGTATTTGCTTTAAATTGGTTTGCTGTTTTAATGGAGTTTGTGAAAGTTGGTGATGATTTTAGAATTGATAATAAAATAAAAGCTATTTAAGAATTTGGTAAACTCGTAGCCATTTTCAATTTCATTTTAAATATAACTTGTTCCGCACGGGTTAACAAATTATACACTTGATCTGAACCACAGAAGAAATAATAATACTACCGTACAGAAAGGACACTTCCTACTAACCCGAAGTTTGACAGCGATTCAGGGTCGAATCATGCTATCCCTTTCCAATATATAGCACTATCCCTTTCGGCTATTTAGAGTTGTCAAAATTCAAGTGATTATCTTATCTGTGGTCGTGCACGCACAAGGAAGTCAAGTGATGCCAACCCTAATAATTGCTCGGAGCAATGCTGCGCCGAACGGAGCCGAGTTCGACCGAAGTCAGGAGTGTCTCCCCACTGCTTAATCTTTCCTCAAGAATCACTCATTGATAGGTGGAAATCGCATGAAAATCCGTTCAGTAGTTTTTGAGTTTATCGGGAACATACAAACACACATACAGATGCGGCGGGGGACTTTGTTTTATTAGTGATGTATACCATTATACAAGGATTCTGAGTCATGTTTAGCTTAGAGAAGGTACCTATATCATTTAAATACTCATCTATTCAAGCTTTCCGACCGTCCGACCGTGTCGACCGGTCTGGCCTGGTGGGTAGACCCTTCCTGCGAAGCCGATGGTCCTGGGTTCGAATCCCGGTAAGGGCACTTATTTGTGTGATGAACACAAATATTTGTTATTGAGTCATGGGTGTTTTCTACGTATATAAGTATGTATTTATCTATATAAGTATGTATATCGTCGCCTAGCATCCATAGTACAAGCTTTGCTTAGTTTGGGGCTATGTTGATCTGTGTAAGATGTCCCCATAATATTTATTTATTTATTTTCCGATATCAAGTTTCATTCACTAGTAGCTACAATTTCCTAATTTGATACTGCACCACAAGGATTTCAGTGCGAATGAGCTGTAGATTAATACGGATTACGGAGTAATTGTAATCCAATTACCTGTAGTTAGATTACCGAATAGATAAGACCTTGCGTTAGGCTTAGCCGGTGTTTAATGTTAGCTGACCGTGAAAGAAGATATCCCAACAAAACTGACACGTGAAATGAGAGCCAAGTTCAATATTATAGTAGATAAACAATCTTGATAATTATGTCTTCATTGAAAAACACGTTTTAAAAACCGGGCAAGTGCGAGTCGGACTCGCGCGCGAAGGGTTCCGTACCATAATGCAAAAAAAAGGCAAAAAAAAACGGTCACCCATCCAAGTACTGACCGCGCCCGACGTTGCTTAATTTCGGTCAAAAATCACGTTTGGTGTATGGGAGCCCCACTTAAATCTTTATTTTATTCTGTTTTTAGTATTTGTTGTTAATAGCGGCAACAGAAATACACCATCTGTGAAAATTTCAACTGTCTAGCTATCACGGTGATAACCCGTGCGAAGCCGGGGCGGGTCGCTAGTGTATAAAGTATTAGAGATGCACCGGATATTCGGTTACTATCAGGTATCCGGCCTATCCGGCCATGATTTTAATATCCAACCGGATACCGGATAGTGACATACTATCCGGCCGGATACCGGATAGTAACATTGCTCGATTTCGGAGTAAACTAATTGGATTTAAGAAACAGTCTTGATCATAATTGTACTTGTTTATTATTTTAAAACAATTTAAACATTCCACTGACTTGCATGCGCACTCATTTCGAACCTAGAAATGTGTCCGCGCGAACGTTCATTAGTAAATAGGTCAAAACTGCAGAATGCGCACCTGAAAAACCGAAATGTAGGTATAGTTCCGCTGGCCGAATATTCGGCGGCCGGATACCGAATATTCGGCCGATGGTCAGGCCGAATATTCGGTATCCGGTATCCGGCCAAACACTATCCGTTGCATCTCTAGTATAAAGTCTAACGATTGTAATGTTGTTATGTTACTTTAAATTAATACTTAACTCAGGAACTTAAGTGACAATCCGTTTTACTTAACGAAAATTAGTCACAAATTTTAATGTCCGTTACACAATCTACAGGACCTACTGAAATAAATTATTATGGTTTTAACTTTTATTCATAAATCATAATCCGTAAAATCAACTTAGGTATTACGATTTTGTACTAAGTTAGGTGATAAAAACTACTGAAAGAGGCCTCCCCGCGGTACTCCCGGCGCAAAGGTGCCCATCGCACTCGCTGCGTTACCGCGTTGAATTGCGATGGAATTTAGGTCATTATATTATTTTATTGTGCATGTGTAAAGCTTAAATTTAAGTAGGTAAAGTAACTTCTAACTACCGTAAAATGGGGTGAGTAGGGTCAAAACTGAAATTCAAACCTCGATAACATTTTATTTTTACATATGAAAACTGAATGGTGTATATAATAAGTGTTCCGGACAATTGTATTTTAGTTTTTATTTTATTTTGGGTAGTTCCATTTCATAACTTTGACGATAAAGAGGAAAACCCACAGCACCCCGTAGTGCCTCGTATTTGGGGTGAGAGGAGTTTTCATACAAAGGTGATTTTGGAAGATTGTTGGATCGATTATTTTTATTATGCGTATTACTATAGCTCCAATTTAAATTGGAATACATTATTTTTGTAGCAGTTGCCTTAAAATCCCTTCTCACCCCCCCTCTCAAACCTTCTCTCCCCATTCATAACCCACCTCTCCCCGCGAAACCTACTCACCCCGTTTTACAGTACCTACTTTTATGATTTATTACCTTCCTATTTTCGTTTAACAAAAGTTAATCTACATCATAAGTCACTCAAAAGTATTATTTCGTATCCATAACATTGAACCTCGTTAGCATCAAATATTCATACGGCGCGATTCGGGAACTGAATTAGAAATCCACTAGATGTGAAATAGTAAAGATATGTGACGCTCCACGGCAAAAGGTACCTTATGGCGGCCGGCGCTTACGCTATTATTAACGCCGCTCCAATATTCAGTCGGGGCAATGGTACCTTTTGCCGTGGAACGTCACATATCTTTACTATTTCATATCTAGCAAATCTCTAATTAATTTCCCGAATCGCGCCGATAGTTATGATTTCCTTTCACACACACACACACACACACACACACACACAACACATACGTCGTATACAACATTATGTTGAGTTATGTAGCCAATACATATTGATTGGCCCTAGTTTGAAATATTAATGAGGTTCCTACGTTAACTAGATTGAATAATAATGAGGTAGATAACCATTGTGATTTTGAAGTTGCTTCTGGATAGTCGGAAAGTTGAATGCTAGAATGTAGAGACAAATGTTGCCAAGTGGCAATTTTGGCATAAAAGTTGCTAATTTGGCGTATAAGTTGCCGAGTTAGTGCTTATCAAACAAAAGTAACGGTCCCGAGTTCTAAAGTCTTGTATGAATTCTCTGTATTTTTAACTATGCTAGGTATCAGAAGCTACATAAACTAATTACAGGACTAGATATAACCTTACCTATTGTAAGTAAAAAAAAAAATTAAACTGTTTATTTTTAAAACAGAATTAACATTCCATTATCTTACAAACAAACAACACAAAGACACTTACAAACAAAGAAACACAAAGACACAAAGAAACAAAAAGAGACAAAGAAACTTAGTACCTACAAAGTTTCAGAGCAATCTAGCTAGTAATTTTAAAATGATTACGTTAGGTAAGTAACCTTGGTTACAGAGAGCTTAACCAGGCTTAACTAAGTAGAGGTACGTTTGAATGTGCATGTGAATGGAGAACCGAGCTAGCTGGGGCCTCTTAAATTTAATTTGTATAATAATACAATTTTATTATGGAATAATATTAAGACGAAACAGGAGCTGAGTTTTAAATATTTTAGGTAAATATGTATACCCGTCTCGCTAACGGAAGCGGCACCTAAAAGTAGTGCGATAAGGACAAGGCGAAAAATCCTGCGTAAAAATCTCAAAAATCGAGGTTTCGTACTCCTCTGTTTCCTCCTCCAAAACTTAACCAATCGTAACCAAATTTGGAAATCTAAATGATTTTGAAATTATCTATGTCGGACCGTTTTGCTTTTTTGGCTAATTGATATCAGTTTTGAATGTCACGCCTCTCATTGCGGCATAGTCAATTAGGCCATTTTGGCCATTTTTGAAGGGCTCTAGCGCCTTAAAAAACAAAAATATCAAAAAAACCAAAACGGTCCAACACAGATATTGACAATATTAATCTGTGTTGAAAAAATCATTGCTCTAGCTTCAAAACCCACGCAGGAAAACGAGGAGTACGTTTGTATGGAGAAATTACCACTCCTGTTGGCTCTTAACATCAATAAATTTCTCTGATAATTAGATTAAGATTAATTACGATTCATAAGAGCTTGTTGCAAGGCCTACATGAATAAAGTATATTTTGATTTGATTTGATTTGATTTTGAATCTACGTTATTATTTATCGAACGAGCGAGCGAAGCGAAGTTCTTACATTCGACTTGGATCACGCGGCTGGCTAGCGGCACGTCCCGGCATTTCGATGTTTTTAAGCTGAACTGTCAGAAGATAGTTTGATACTCAAGAACTTAAGTAAATTTGTTTTAATTTAAATGAAATTGGGTAAACATGTAGTTGAGGGCATTATATTTTAGTCATTAATTTTTGAGCAGGCTCGAACAAGAGGTTATTGAGCTAGAAGACCTTAAAATGCTAAAAAGCCATTTGTGAGGGGTCTTGCTATTCTGGTCATTTTAATTGCAAGAAAGTATGGTCGAGTTTGGTATCAAATGAAAGTGCTCGGTTTGTTACACATTTATAACATTTTTTTTTTATTTATGATTTTTTTTCAAAAATGATGACAATTTTGGAATCCAAGATGGCGGCCATGCACTATGTCATAAAAGTCGTCATGAATGTCATTTTATAGGTTTTTAGGGGCGCAGATTTCGAAAATGATGACCATTTTGGATTCCAAAATGGCGGCCATGCACTTTGTCATAAAAGTCGTCATGGGTGTCGTTTTATAGGTTTTAGGGGGCGCAGATTTCGAAAATGATGACCATACATCGTTATCGCGGGAGCAAATATAAATTTATTAAAGAAGTGGTAAAACAGACTGCCCGTTTAGTAAAAACAGACCTTTCTGCCTACACATTATAAGCCTCCAAGAAGTTCATCATACATAGCACGAAGTTTTTGTTGCATAATGTTCATAAATCTTGCTTTACACTCTGTTAGTAAATAATGACCCGGAATCGACATATCAAATAAATATTCATGATTTATTTTGTACAACATTATTTAATTTTTGTTGATCTTAAGTGATTTTCGTAATATACGACATAAATTTTCTCTATGTTTTCTACTCTTAATCTGCGGCGTCGTGCAGTAAATATCCATTTTAATTGGCTAAATGACCTTTCGACTGCTACTGTTGTAATGGGTGCGTTTTTAAAACGACGGAAGTAATCAAATGTAGAACGATATATCGTTGAATCTAGTACTATCTCCTTCTCCGATATACTGTAAAAAATGCCCTGGATGATTTGTGGGACCCTGGTCACAATAAGCATGACAAGGTGTTGTTGTTATTGACTGATGGTGTGGGGTATATGTTGAAAGCTGGCAGAAATTTGAAAACACTTTTTCCGAACATTGTCCATGTTACATGTTTAGCCCATGCTCTTAACAGAGTTGCCGATCAAGTTCGTGTTCTTTTTCCAGAAGTTAACCTATTAATTTCAAATGTAAAGAAAGTATTTCGCAAATCTCCGAAAAGAGTAAAAGCATTAAGAGAAATGTTTAATGGAATTCCTTTGCCTCCAAACCCAACAATTATTCGCTGGGGAACATGGATCGAGGCTACCACTTACTACAACAAGTATTTTGATGAAATAAAAAGCGTTATAGACACATTTCGTAATTCAGACGCACAGTGCATCGTCAAAGCAAAAAAATCTTTACTCAGTGCAAAAGTTCGAAAAGATGTAAATTTCATAGCAAAATATCTGCAAGTAATACCAGATGCTATAAATAAACTGCAGTGCCAAAATCTATCTCTTAGTGAAAGTTTGACCATAGTACAAAATACATACAAACATATATCCAAATTAATTTTGAATAAAGATGGAAAACAGATTTTAAAAAAGTTCAAAGTGGTTTTGCAGAAAAATGCCGGATATGAAGTTATGAAAAAAATGTGTGAACTGATATCGGAGAAGGAGATAGTACTAGATTCAACGATATATCGTTCTACATTTGATTACTTCCGTCGTTTTAAAAACGCACCCATTACAACAGTAGCAGTCGAAAGATCATTTAGCCAATTAAAATGGATATTTACTGCACGACGCCGCAGATTAAGAGTAGAAAACATAGAGAAAATTTATGTCGTATATTACGAAAATCACTTAAGATCAACAAAAATTAAATAATGTTGTACAAAATAAATCATGAATATTTATTTGATATGTCGATTCCGGGTCATTATTTACTAACAGAGTGTAAAGCAAGATTTATGAACATTATGCAACAAAAACTTCGTGCTATGTATGATGAACTTCTTGGAGGCTTATAATGTGTAGGCAGAAAGGTCTGTTTTTACTAAACGGGCAGTCTGTTTTACCACTTCTTTAATAAATTTATATTTGCTCCCGCGATAACGATGTATGATGATGACCATTTTGGATTCCAAAATGGCGGCCATGCACAATGTCATCGAACGAGCGAGCGAAGCGAAGCGAAGTTCTTACATTCGACTTGGATGACGCGGCTGGCTAGCGGCACGTCCCAGCATTTCGATGTTTTTAAGCTGAACTGTCAGAAGATAGTTTGATACTCAAGAACTTAAGTAAATTTGTTCTAATTTAAATGAAATTGGGTAAACGTGTAGTTGACGGCATTATATTTTAGTCAATAAATTTTGAGCAGGCTCGAACAAGAGGTTATTGAGCTAGAAGAGCTTAAAATGCTAAAAAGCCATTTGTGAGGGGTCTAGCTATTCTGGTAATTTTTTTGAAAGAAAGTATGGTCGAGTTTGGTATCAAATGAAAGTGCTCGGTTTGTTACACATTTATAATATTGTCTTTTTAATTTTAGATTTTTTTCGAAAATGATGACTATTTTGGAATCCAAGATGGTGGCCATGCACTATGTCATAAAAGTCGTCATGGATGTCGTTTTATAGGCTTTAGGGGGCGCAGATTTCGAAAATGATGACCATTTTGGATTCCAAAATGGCGACCATGCACTATGTCATAAAAGTCGTCATGGATGTCGTTTTATAGGTTTTGGGGGGCGCAGATTTCGAAAATGATGACCGTTTTGGATTCCAAAATGGCGACCATGCACTATGTCATAAAAGTCGTCATGGATGTCGTATTTATAGATTTTGGGGGCGCAGATTTCGAAAACGATGACCATTTTGGAATCCAAGATGGCGGCCATACACTGTGTCATCAAAATCGTCATGGATGTCGTTTTATAGGTTTTAGGGGGCGCAGATTTCGAAAATGATGACCATTTTGGAATCCAACATGGCGGCCATGCACTTTGTCATAAAAGTCGTCATGGATGTCGTTTTATAGGTTTTGGGGGGCGCAGATTTCGAAAACGATGACCATTTTGGAATCCAAGATGGCGGCCATGCACTATGTCATAAAAATCGTCATGGATGTCGTTTTACAGGTTTTGGGTAGCGCAGATTTCGAAACTGATGATTATTTTGAAATCCAACATGGCGGCCATGCACTGTGTCTTAAAAGTCGTCATGGGTGTCGTTTTATAGGTTTTAGGGGGCACAGATTTCGAAAATGATGACCATTTCGGATTCCAAAATGGCGACCATGCACTATGTCATAAAAGTCGTCATGGATGTCGTTTTATAGGTTTTGGGGGGCGCAGATTTCGAAAATGATGATTATTTTGGAATCTAAGATGGCGGCCATGCACTATGTCATAAAAGTCGTCATGGATATCGTTTTATAGGTTTTAGGGGGCGCAGATTTCGAAAATGATGACCATTTTGGATTCCAAAATGGCGGCCATGCACTATGTCATAAAAGTCGTCATGGATATCGTTTTATAGGTTTTGAGGGGCGCAGATTTCGAAAATGATGACCATTTTGGATTCCAAAATGGCGGCCATGCACTATGTCATAAAAGTCGTCATGGATGTCGTTTTATAGGTTTTGGGGGGCGCAGATTTCGAAAATGATGACCATTTTGGATTGCAAAATGGCGGCCATGCACTATGTCATAAAAATCGTCATGGGTGTCGTTTTTTTTTTTTTTTTAATATATGTATTTTGTACCTTAGACATTTTTTTTTTGTTTAATCTTAAGGTTATTTGAATTGTACTATATGTATTTTAGGAATAAGGACATTGTATACCGTAAACCGGTTGATTGTGACACTCTCTAATCAAATAATATTGTAACATCTGTATACTGACATTGCATAATCTGACAATAAATGATTACTTACTTACTTACTATAGGTTTTAGGGGGCCCTGATTTCAAAAATGATGATCATTTTGGAATCCAAAATGGCGGCCATGCAGTATGTCATAAAAGTCGTCATGGATGTCGTTTTATTGGTCATGATCATCATTTTCGAAATCTGCACACCTGTTTCAAATAAGGTATCTATATCTACTATTGAATTGTACTTTTAGTATATTAGTATAGTATAGTATAGTAGTACGAAATGTAATCTGAAAGGAGTCAAGTACCTAATATATTCCTGTAATGAGGAATCTACATTGATTCCAATTACTAGAATTTGTAGTATTCGAAAATTTGATTCCTGATTCCTCAAATGGATAGTAATTCGGTATTGTTAGATTACAAAGTAATCTGGGAATCGGTAATCAGATTACAAAGTAATATCAAGTAATCGTGGAATCAGGAATCAATTACGAAATGCCCATCTCGGACTAAGTAGCACTGCATTCAATTGATCTTTTTGGCGAACCGCGAGTTCACAGTTCGGGGCGAACTACTAGTTTATTTATTGTGAGCCCAATGCCCATGTTGTCCCACTGCTGGGCAAAGCCTCCCTCTTATTTCTCCACGTATCCCTGTCCCCTGAAGTCTCCTACCAGTCTGTCAAAGGCGCCAAGCTCGTCCCGCCATCTTCGAAATCTACTTTGAGTGCGATAAACTTCATCGTGCTAGGTTGTCAGTATTTTGTCAAGGTTTGCAAACTAGAATCCTAGACAGTATAGAAAAGCTAATTTGCTAAAGTCTAGACTGGAAATCTAATTTGGAACATCTTCCCTGGTAGTAAAGGGGCTAAGAGTTAAGCCAGGTAAAATTGTGTCGTAACAGTGCCACTATACAGGGTGTAATTTTGCATTGTATTATTTGATATCTGGTTTAGATTGACATTTAAATAAAAATATCACGCTCTTTGGAACGTAAAAACACAAACGAAGACGCATACAGCATAGCAATGGATTAAATAAATACAAAGTTAATTTAGTTTAATTCATCTACCATTTCAACGAAGTGAGAAACAAACATTCTCTTATACATTATGACTGTAGTTAGGTACACAGTAGAATGAGTTAAATTGTTGACGGATTTAGTTATTTTTAGTTATCTATTTATTTATTTATTCACCCGTGTAGATTTTTGTTTATTTTTTTTTCATTTAATCTTCTGCCTCAATTTTCAAAAACAATAACTTTTATTAAACATGAATGATATCAAATAATAAGACTAACTTTTATAAAAACAAACTACAGCTAATTTACTTCGGTAAACTTACACAGACACTTCACAAAAGGAGCCCAGACCATCAATAATAAATAAACACGACAGCGTCAATGAATACCGATATTTTTTCAACAGTAAAATAATTAGGTACACGTCCACCAGACGAAGAAATGAATAAAAGATGGATCTAAATATAGATTGTTTGTCCCCATCGATTTAACGGCCTGATTCCAACTTGAAGATACGTCAGTTAACTAGAAAAGATATGGATTAGATATGTCAGTGTCAAACAAGTGTCAAAATTGACGTTTCTTCAAACAAATACGTGACTTTTGACAGTTTTGACACTGACATATCTAATCCATATCGTTTCAATATCTCGTATTTGACGTATCTCATTGTTCGAATACCGGCGTAAATTCGTTGTTTAAAGTGATTCAGTGTAGCTAGAAATTCTTTTTTACTCGTAAATTCGTGAAGAAGGATATGTAATATATGTATTATTTTTAGGGTTCCGTACCTCAAAAGGAAAAAAACGGAACCCTTATAGGATTAAGAACTCGGAGTAATTAACAATGGAGCCGTCATTAACAGGCGTTCCCCTCTGTCGAAAATAGGCGGCCAATGGTCAACCTCATGTCAACCATATGTATAGACTGACGTTTATCTGACGTGACGTACCTATACATTTGATGTGCCCCTCCCCCGCAAAAAACGGTAGACTATTTTGTACCGAAAATTTTAGACATGGCGTCTCCGTTGGTTATATCCTCCAAGATTAAGAATGACTCACGTTAGACCGGGCCGTGTCCGACTCGGAACTTCCGGCGCTTACTTTTCTATGATATGACAGGTGAATCAGGCGATCACGTGATGCTTTCCATAGAAAACGATGCGCCGGAAGCTCCGTGTCGGACACGGCCCGGTGTAACGTGAGTCATCCTTTACTCGTGCGTCTACTGTCTGTATGTCCGTCTGTCGCAGCCTATTTTCGAAACTACTGGACCAATTAAGTTGAAATTTGGTACACATATGTAAATTGGTGATCCAAAGATGGCCATGTTTTTTTTATAATTTTAAAATACATAGGTTAGAAGTTATTTATGAAAATAGCTAGAAAATGACCATTCCCCCCTTTATCTCTGAAACTACTAGGTCTAAAATTTTGAAAATAACTATATACACAAAATAGTTCTTTACCTATAAATGACAGGAAAACCTATTAGAAACGTGCAGTCAAGCGTGAGTCGGACTTATATACGGAACCCTAGAAACGCGAGTCCTACTCGCACTAGGCTCGTTTTTTTAAAGTATATTTATAGCCCGCCCCACGAGTCAAACCGGGGATCCGGCAGACAGATCTCGTCGGCGATGGCGGGATAACTTGGACTCCCTTTTGAGAGACTGGCCAGAGGTAGCTCAAAACCGGGATGAGAGGAAGAAGAGGGGGGAGGCCTTTGCCCAGCAGTGTCAGCAGAATCTGTGGGAGATTACCAATTCGCCGGACGATATCAGCCTGTCAGTTGTTCGGAGCTGTCAAATTTTGCGTTTAACTGACAGGCTGATATCGTCCGGCGAACTGGCCGCGTAGCCAAGATGCACATCGCTTACGTTCCGTAGCGATCGAAACGCAACTGTCACTGTCGCGCTAATATGGAAGAGTGATAGAGAGACATAATGCTTTTCGTTATCGAAGCGATAGCGATTGTAACCTTGGCTAGACCGGCTGGTAATCAGCGGGCCCCTCTTCCCTTTACAGCGGTGCACGGTGTATAACTACAAGTATTATGAGAAACTCTCATAAAAGCGTCAGCATCTGCCGGATCCGGACCCGACTGGAATGGAATATTTATTTTTACTGAAGGATATTTTTAGTTTCACCGAAGATCGCGATATTGAACATATCGCTTGCCCAATATTACAGGCTATGTTACATTTTCAAGATAGTCGAAATTCGACTTAATATCACTGTGACAATGTTCAAATTCCAGTGCGATAAAAGTGAAACATAGAACCCTGTAATATTGGGCCAGCGATATTTATTGAGAGTATAAACTTGGTGCAGTCGACGTCAAAGATATGTTTACACTTTTCGCCTTATTACAAAGGAGTAAGGTGCAAAAGTGTAAACATATCTTTGACGTCGACGTACAACTGCGCAAAATACTTGGACCCGAAATAGGATATTGCGAACTGACAGTAAGTCTGACCTTGAACAAATTTCTACTGGATAGAGTTTGAAAGAAATATTAATAAGTATAGCCCGCGAGCTAGGGTCAGATTTAGAAGACCAATAACATCCCGGGCGTTAACTCTTAGTGGTTAAAGGTGTGTAATGAACCTTCGTGGACGTCAACTGCCGCTTGCAGAACGGCAGCCAAAAGACGATCCTATTGTGAATTTTAGAGTGACATTCCATTTCCAACTGCAGCTGCAATACTGTTCATTTTACTATGGAAACGCGTCGCTGTCATTGTCAATTTCCATAGAAAATGAACAGTATTGCAGCTGCAGTTAGAAATGGAATGTCACTTTAAAAGAATGTGTTGAATTTATCTATTTATTTTTTATTTTTTTATTTATTCAGAAACAAACGGTCATATACAAAAATGTGTACAAAAATATGTTGTATTATATACAAGACCTACAGTTTCCTTAAATTGTAACTTATTGTAATTTATTGCGAAGATCGTCAGCTGGTCACATGGATATGTAAATGATTTTCTTGTCATCGCTATTTATTTTTTGTCTCCGCATCCCATTTGAAAATTTGGCACAAGATATAGTTTATATGCTATACTTATTATTAATACAATATGTATCACTAGACCTTATAAAACAAAGTAATCCGCCGCCTCTGTTTGTATGTTCGCGATAAACTCAAAAACATTTTTTTTGTATCAAACATTTATATTAATATTATTTGTAAAATATGCCGCGGTTGGTACGCTTAGTGAATAGCTTCTCAGCTCTCGATCGATGATCTTGAACTATAACTGCGCGCGCGCTTTAAAAATACACAGAATTACGCTTCATAATATTTTGATAGCCTATTTACATTGCGTATCGTGGTAAACATGTTTTGGCTATTTGACCTGTATCTCCATCTATATTGCATTAGTAATTTGTTGACAAACTTACTAGAATTTACTAAAAAATAAAAGAAACGGACCGGAAAAATCAAAATTTGTTTCGTCTCCTTTTGAAATGTCGTTAAAGTCGGACCAAGAAAAGTCTGCAGCGGATTTGATAGCCCACGCAGTGCAAATGTTATTAATACACAAATAGCACTTTTATTCATCATCATCATCTCAGCCTCTATACGTCCCACTGCTGGGCGCAGGCCTCCTCTCCAGCGCGAGAGGGCTGCACTCACTCACAGCGAGGGAGGGGAGCACTTTTATTGCGTGGGCTATATATCAAATCCGCTGCAGACTTTTCTTGGTCTGACTCAATTTTCCGGTTTGGCTAAGTATTGATGTAGGTACAGGGCTATAACCGCGAAAATCGAAGTTCGCAAATTGCGGGGATCTTTCTCTTTTACTCCAATGACGGCGTAATTAGAGTGACAGAGAAAAATCCCCGCAATTTGCGAATTTCGGTTTTCGCGGTAGCCCCTCACGCAGAAGCGATATCATGGTCGCATTTTTATCACCTAACATGCCATGCGTCACTTTCGCACTTACATATTTGTTAGAACGTGACAGGCATGGTGACAAGTGATAAAGAGCCGACCATCTTAGCCCTGCGCATTTTATTTATTTTATTAAAAACTAATCTTTTTTACAAGCTTTTATTTACTTACACCTGACCGTTGTCTGTTGTCTGTCTGTCTGTAATCAAATCTTGCAAGTTAAATTTGATCCACTTCCCGGTTTCCGATTGAGCTGAAATTTTGCATGCATAGTATAAATCGGATGACAATGCAATATTATGGCACCATCGAGCTGATCTGATGATGGAGACAGGAGGTGGCCATAGGAACTCTGTGATGAAACAACGTAACCTAATTGTGTTAGGGTTTTTTTAGAAATTGTCTCGATGAGTATTAGTTGTCTGTCGTAAGAAAAGTACAGTCAGCGATAAAAGCTTGTACCAAAAATGAAATTTTTGCCAAAAAGTTGTTCCGTAAAATGTTTAGGTACCTATTACGTAACCTTACACGCGTCGAAAAGAAAATATATTCTCTAAACAACAGTACCGAATAATATGTTAAACATAATACATATTTAAAACATTGTCCATTATTCAATGCGCATGTTTTAAACAAGCAATTTATTTACATATATAAATATGTGAGAAGGTTAGGGCCAAATTTTGCAAGTATACGAAGATTATAAGAAAAACATGAAAAATACGAATGTTTATTGATCAAAATTTTAACAAAGTTTTCCCTACCTATCAGCATATAGGTATGTCTTTTGAGAGGTATTTATTGTAATTAAAGTGGTTTATTATTTGAATTTTATATAACTTTTATTGAATTTTTATTTATTGAATTTCATTTTTAACGTTACCTCTAAGCTAAGAGGTACCGGCTACACACGGCTTTCCTGTATCGTGGTAGTATCAAAAAACCTAATAGGTAGTAACCTAATATACCTACCTATACTAAAACATTTTTATCACTCTGAACTGAAATTATTTGCATGTAAGTAAATATATTATAAACTACCAACAAATAAAAATAAATACTAGGTACCTATATTATCTATATATAAAATAATAAGCACACAAACATAATAAAACGGAAACATAAGGGTTTGCCCTTCGTATGCCATTTAATTCCAGGGACAGAATATTGAAAAGCTGTCAATTAGTGTCATTTTGATAAGGGCTACGGAAGCGGAGCGACGTAGCAACGTCATGAGGGCTGTTAAATAGCCTTTCATCTATCATACATTCATATTTTCTTGATATATATTCTTATTAAAACGTATAAACATGTTTATTCACTCTGAGTCAAATGACATCCTCTATTAGTTAATATACAAAGTCATTAAATCCGAATTGCGTCTTAATGGAACAAGATTTATACAAAATGCGTAAATACATTTGTTCGGACTCGTGAATAGCACAACAAAACGGTATATCACCGTGCCAGGCACCGATTCGCCGGGAATCAATACCCTATTCGGTAAACAAAAACATTTATACCCATTCAACCTCCGTAGCAAAACCTTTTGTGAAAAAAAAAATAAAGAGAGCGTAAACGGCTCCGAAAAAAGAAAAACTGTCTATGAGTAATCGTTCCTTATTTAAAATGCTGAAAATGGAAAAAGGTTATCAATGAACTGACCTACTTTACTCACCTTTTATATTTCGGCGTATTACCAATAACACTCGACAAAAGGCACTGTTTTTACTAACAATAATTATAAATTAAAACCCACAGCACGTTTTAACGGGTGAAACGTAGTTCTGTACAAAATTAAGACACTGTTGCGTTATAAAATCAATAGACGGCCGTAGAACAACTCTCTTCGCGATTCCATTCAATACTGAGGTACGGGCATGCGTAGCGCAGACTCACAATCCGCGGGAAATCTGACACATTGTTTTTTTAAAGATGACCGCGGATGACATTTTCAGACGTCAGATAAGACAAAGATAACATGTTTGTTGATTGTTAATTTTACTTTGTTTTGTTTTAAAGATAACATGTTTGTTTATTGTTAGTTTTACTTTGTTTTAGTAATAATGAGTTGTGATAACGTCTTCAAGGTAAATAGAAATAAAGAGATATGTTTGCCATTTTGCAAAGAATAAAAATAAGCATTTTTTAACTTATCATTTCAGTAAATAGGTAGGTAGGTTAATCGGTTAAACCGTTAACTCAGTGTAAAATGTACCTACTGGCACTTATGGTAACTCCAGGTTTAACCAGTTAATGCCGGGTGTGGCCGGGTTGGTGGAATGGCCAAAATGAGTGTCCAAAATGACCAAAGTGTTATTTTATACGTCATAATTTCATAGAAGTTTGACGTTTAAAATAACACTTGCACATCGTGTGCTATCAAAATTGTTGCAGACTTATCTCGGTCTAACTCTAGCACAAGCAGTGCAAGTGTTATTTTAAACGTCTAACTTCTATAAAATTATGACGTATAAAAAACACTTGCACTGCGTGTGCTATCAAAATCTCTGCAGACCTACCTTGGTCTAACTCTAACATCAGCTTACATACATATCTACTATTTTAAAATTTTATAAATCATTTATTTACATACAATATATATACAGTGATACAACTAAACGAAATTAATAACTAGCTTAAATCTAAAATAGGCCCCTGAGGCATTGTACCAAGGATGCTGGCGGCATTTCCCCGCTGTATCGCAATACTGATACGTTGTGCGAGGTAGCCGCCAGCTCTACTATTTAGTTTAACGCATTCACTGCCAGGGGGCGTGGCCTAGGAACAAACTTGTATGACGGTGAACGCACATATGCGTCGGTCAGGGGCAGTACATGTGTTAATAAATTATTACAAATTACTCCCCAAATTGCAGCCCAGCGCTCACCCCTTAAATATGTACCTATATTAAAGCTCTCCCCACTTCCGTACCGGGGAGGGAGAAACGGTAAATATACTATAAATATAATACTTATATAACTAATTTAATTTGAAACCTTGACCTGATACCGTAGAGCGATAAAATCTAGACGTAATTCAGAATAATTCGACACTTTATTTGAGCCCGGGACTCTTAAAGACTGGTCTAAATCAGGGCTCAAAATAAACTGGACTTTTATTGTTGTTGGCATTGGAAGCCATTTTCATTACGATAAGGAAAAGTGGTTACAAGTCACGAAGTTTGATTCAGGTTTGAATGAGGTTGGCAACTGTCAAGAGTTTGCATAGATGGCGCCATCATCGTCAGCCCCTTTTTCTATGAGATTTGGCTTAAAGTTTGGCATTCAGGGCATAAAAATTTAAAAAAACTAAAATTTGACACAATTCTAGGAATTGACAGGGCAAGCTATGCTGGCGCCATCTGTATAACTTCGACGGGCGAACCCTATTGTTAGGTAAGGTTTTATCTTATTTTGATACGACCTTGACGATCGCTCACTCTGATTGGTGCATGCGAAATGAAGTGAAAATCTAAATTCATAAAACTTTACGGGCCTGATTTTGTTAAATTATGTTTTATCCCTTTCTTACAAATACATAAGTCAAAATGACAGATAAAGACAAACGATTATTAGCTAATTGGGTAAGACGATAGTCAAGGTCGTGTCAAAACCAGTTCCAAACCTTAACAAATGGTTATAACGGAATCGAGTTCCAGTGGTTTGTGTCGTTCTCGGTAAAAAGAATCCTTGCTGTGTTATATTGTATGGTGTCGCATTTATATTATTGGCTAGCTTCAACGTGGCGGATTATTTAAAAAACAATGAGCACTAAGGATGTGGCGCAAATATGAATTTTAGTGGACTAAATCATAAGGTAAACGTAAACTAGTGCTCGACATGCTAATGCCCAATAGATAACACCCTGCTGTCACCTCTATTGACATTGACTTAAGTTTAAAGATGACATGTACTAGGACCGTGGCGAGCACTACCTACCTTACTACTTATTTGATTTTTAACCGACTTCCATTTCATAGAAGGAGGAGGTTCTGTATTCGGTTGTGACTATTTTTTTTTTTTTAATAATTTATTTGGCATTTTCTACTGCTCTGGTGTCCTTTTTTTAGAACATCACATAACCTGTAGCCGTAGGCCGCTAGTTATATTAATAATTAGGTTAAATCGGCAACTAGTATTCATAATGCTAATAGGTAATAAGAGTATTATAGTTATTATAGACCGGTTGTAGCCGCCGTGCAGGTCAGGATCTCGACGACTCAAATAAAAAGCTTCGATTTGAAGTAAACTATTATAATTTCAATAGGTACTGGTTTTACAAGGGTTCCTTGACTAAACGGTTAAATGTAAAAGTGGTGTGGTGATTGTATGGAGGCTGATGCAAGAGTGATTTGCATAATTTGAATGTCCTAAAATAGTGGTTAAAATTTGGGTGCCTCTAATTGGCCGCGATACATAATATGTGGAGCGCTCCTATTGGTGCTTTAGAAAAAGCTTCCAAATACTAGCCGAGCCCATGGCTGCGTTTAGTTACTGTATTATACAAATAAAGGTTGCGTTCGCAACACCGGTCATACAGTTGGTGACCTTAGTTTCAAGTCGAACGATAACCAAGTATAGGCCAATTCGACTTTTAGCTATCCGATCTGTTTCAGATATGATACTGATCGAATATAAAAATATATCGTCATCTTACTGTGTATGTAGGTACCTAGATGTATCGTCATATATTTAGTTCGTTGTTTATTTGTCTTTTTACTGTCTTTTCTGAATTAAATGAATTTCCACTTTGGATAAACAGGAATTAAATATGAAATACTATTAGAAGTATTAGAACATCGTCATTTATTTATTATTTATTTATTAAACTTTACACATAAATTAACAGTATGACACCAAAGCACTTATGTGGTATATTACATTATAGTATTAAAATTCTAAAAATATTTATACAACAACAAATAAACTTATAACAATGAGATCCGGGACGCATTTTTACATTATATTATTTTCTATGCACCTTATCAGATTCCTGTAAAATACACCAGCACTATCAGCAAATATATCTACATCATATGACTCCAGTATGATGCGGTTAAGAGCAGTTCGGGCCCGAGCGGTGGGAGCGTTGGCGCCGCGCTGCGTGCGTCATAATATGTTGTGAGTAGTATTACGACATACATTGGATTAGGCCGATTTTTGTGAGATTGTTCCATAACATTGATTTATTTAAGTTCTGACTTTGTTGAATATCAACACCAACATAGCCGAACGAAGTGAGTTTCGAACAACAGTCGATCTCGACCATATTTGTTCGGAACGGCGCTGATGGGAAAAGTTGCGGACAATATTAAAAGTTGGAGGACGGGACCTCGGGACAGAGTTACGGAATGCTGACATCTTTGTCCTTCCTCGACGAGACATACTTAAAATAATAATAAAATATTTATTATTAAAATACAGGTCCTTTACACTGCAGACAAACTGTGTAAACAGTTTTGCAGGGAACTGAATTAGATCATAAGGTTATTTCTTGTATTAATAATAGTAATAAATAAATAAATAATAAATGTTATAAGTCGCACCAATAAAAGTCTGCAGCGGATTTGATAGCCCACGCGGTGTAAATGTTATGTATACGTCATAATTTCATAGAAGTTTGACGTTTAAAATGACACTTGCACTGCGTGGGCTATCAAAATCGCTGCAGACTTTTTACGGTCTAACTCTAGTAACACTTGACTTAAAAACTATGGTTATATGAATAATCACGAATCGTAGTCCCTTTGTTTGACATAAAGTTTTAAGTCATAACATAATATATTGTTTGTCGTAATATCATTAGTGCTAAACTGAAACCGTTAACTTTTCAGGATTTTCGTAAGGTATCCTATAGATGGGTTAGGTTAGGTTAGGTTTGTTTTATGGCAATCCTGAAAAGTTACACGTTTCTGAATCAAACATATTATGACTAACGAAAATGCGGACAAACAATACATTATGACTTAAAACTTTTTGGGAAACAATAGAGACCCCACAGAATCATCACTAACACGTTATTATAAAACTAAGTCCCCGGCCGCGTCTGTCTGTTTGTGTGTATGTATGTTCGCGATAAACTCAAAAACTACTGAACGGATTTTCATGCGAGATCTACTTACCTATCAATAGAGTGATTCTTGAGGAAGGTTTAAGTGTATAATTTGTTAATATTTTGTGTAACACGTGGGCGGCGGGTCGCTAGTTATCCTTAATTCATATGAGTCTTATGATTAAAAATTTATTAAACCAGTAATCTACTCCTGATGTCTTACAAACAACCACATATTTGCGGCGTTCGCGGTAGAGACCCTGGGGCCGTGGTGTCGTGACGCTCACAATCTTTTTAAGGGCCTAAAAAAAAGACTATTGGACACCACGGGTGACCCTAAGGCTAGCTCATTCCTAGGCCAAAGAATATAGGCATAGCTATTCAGCGTGGGAATGTAGCCAGCCTTATGGGCACCCTTCCGCAGGGGACAGATCTGGGGGACCTAAGGTAGGTGGGCAAGTTTTATTTATTTATTTTATTAGTTTTAGTTTTAATTTATTTAGTTTATAAGTTTACTCGGGTAATTCCGAATGTCGAAAACTGTCGGATACTTCCGAAATGAGACTTTTATTATGATGGAATTAAGGGTGAGTTTCATCTGAATTTCGGAATTATCCGACATTCGGTATTACCCGAATACACCTTACTTAATTTTAATAATAGTTTGTATAAGTTTTGTTATTGAATAAATTACTTTTACCATCTACTCCTAACAACCCCACTTAGAACCCATATTGCGTAACCCTCCATTATTTACAGGCAGGCCCACTAACCTCTTTACCCCGGCCGTCAACCCTGACAACCGACCAAATATGATACTACCAACAATAGAACAGAACAAACTTATATTCAAGACCTTTTGATTTGGCCGGGTAACGCGGCAGACAGACGACGGTGCCAAGAATATTGCTTCCTTTACTGATTTTTATGGTGTAGGTTATTCTCCTATCCTTTAGAGCTAGTAGAGTAGGTATAGGTATTATCTTAGGAATTATTCGGGTCTAGACGGGCAATGACACAAGTCGTGATCTAAATTGACAGCAGACGTCTCAGATGTTAAATATGTAATAATAGTAGGTACCTACTGTCAAACACACCTCTGTAGGTATGCTTGCATTTTATGTGGATCCATGAAATATAAGTCACTTTCAGGATAAGTTACAGTACATATGGAGCACCATAATTTAATTTAAATTTAAAGCAAATTTTAATTTAATTTAAAGCAATTTTAATTTAAAGCAAATGAAAGTTGCTACTTTACATTAAAATTAAATTTTCATTTGCTTTAAATTAAAAATAAAATGTAGGCTCCTCATACTGACCAACATTCGTGACGTTCGCAATCAAAAGGTACCACTTTATCCGTGCCATAAGGACTCTCTGACAGGTTATTTGTATAAAAATACAATCAAGAGAATGTCACATCAGCGACTTTTACTAAGGCGGGATTAAGGACAATAGGTGCCTATGTCAAAAATTTAAAGGGCCATAATATGTACCTACTGTAAAACGTTGTACAATACACGTGGGAAACGGTAATTTTTTCTCGAATACCTATGAAATCCTACCTACCTAGGTTAAACATTCTTACCTTTATAATCCTTTGTTCTAATATGTTTCTCTAATTTTTTTTTTCAATAAACTTAAAAGTATTAACGGAAATAAAAAGAACAAAGTAATATTTCCTGTAAAACTCCTTTTCGTTCCATTTATTTACTCCTAAATACAAACTTATACAATTTGGCCGATCTTTTTATACCGATCTTAAAAGGCCCGATTGCCGCCCGAAAGCTATAGACATTCAGCCCTGAAAGCTGAAAGCTTTCGTAATGGCGGCTGTGGCTACTGAATATTTCAGTCTACCTGAAATCTTCAGTATATTGCGATACATAAAAGCCTCAGTTCAGTTTCTTTATATGCCACAAAAAAATGTCTGTGCGTATTTCGGAAAAAGATATAAAAAATTAAAAATTGCCGATTATATCAAAACTATCTATATAAATAACATAAAAGAAAATAGATTTTTTATTATTAGGTATCATATTATTTTGTATGTATTATTGTTTTAAGTTGTTCGCGGAAATCGCGAAGCGTCTGGTTGACGTAACTGGTGACCGAAGAGCTGGCGGCTACCTCGCACAACGTATCAGCATTGCGATACAGCAAGGAAATGCCGCCAGCATCCTTGGTACAATGCCTCCAGGGCATATTTTAGATTGAAGCTAGTTATTAAATTCTTTAGTAACACCACTGTATATATCTTGTTTGTAAATAAAATGTGTAGTACATACTTGCATTGCATACATGATTTTGTAAGTAGCTTAACAACGCAGTTACAATAATTAGTATATATATATTTGCTACAAGCCTACAATACGGCCTCAATTATCAAAGTAAACGCACAAACTTTGAACAGAACTGTAATCAGCTGAAAGGGAGTCTAAAGGAGAGTAAATACAATGCATTTACATACGTCTTATTCTTATCTGTAACTGGCGTCAATGCCCGGGAAAAACAAGGGTACATACCTAGATAGGTACCTATCCTATAAGCCTATAGGGGTATCTATTTATTATACTAAGCGTAATTAAGAGCCAACAGGAGTGGTCATTTCTCCATACAAACGTACTCGACTGTTTCCTCCGTGGGTTTTGATGCTAGAGCAATGATTTTTTCAACACAGATTAATATTGTCAATATCTGTGTTGGAGCGTGTTGTTTTTTTTTATAGTTTTGTTTTTTAAGGCGCTAGAGCCCTTCAAAAATGGCCAAAATGGCCTCATTGACTATGCCGCCTTGTCCTTGTCGCACTAGTTTTAGGAGCCGCTTCCGTTAGCGAGACGGGTATATTTACCTAAAATATTTAAAACTCAGCTCCTGTTTCGTCTTAAGAGTGATGATGACACGATATCAGGCGTGGCTCACTCCGCGATTTCGTCGCTTTGCTACAGGTAGCTAAAAGTACATCCGTTCCACCCCAATTTTGGGGAAAGCCATAAGCCGCGCGTGGCTCTGTCGCCACCTAGCGGCCATATCTGTGCTGATCGTAACAGACGCGTTTTGTTAGAGAGTGAGTCTTCTGCACCTAGTACTATTATTTATTCTGTGGTATAGCTCTAGTTTGTCACGACAAATATACGTGATTATGTAGGTAGGTAAATAGGTAGGATAGGTAAACATAGCTACGCACAGATTAACAAATATTTGTTCTAAGTACATTGTCAACACCTGTCTACCCTAAGTCGACATGACACGACGGAAATGAATTAAGTACCTAAAGTAAGTAAAAGGTATGACATAAATCCCCGAGGAAAAACACAGAAAAAATATCTTTTCATTTATAGAGTAGCTACCCGTCCCGGCTTCGCACTGGTGTACAAATTAATAAACCTTCCTCAAGAATCACTCTATTGATAGGTGAAAACCGCATGAAATTCCGTTCAGTAGTTTTTGAGTTAATCGCGAACAAACAAACACTAAACAGACTGACGCGGCGGGGGTTTGTTTGATAAGGTGTAAGGTAAACGGCCCCAAGTTCGTGTTAGTACGTTATTTCGTTAGTTTTTTTTCTGGCGCAAATAATAAGGAATTCAAATATCTTTTATTCAAATTATACATATGAAAAAAATCTGTATTATTTAATCTCTTCAATAAAATAATAAACAATATTTTAGTGATTAAACTGAGAGTAATACGACGGTCGAAACTGTCAGACGGCCGCGAACAGCTGTGTTGTATGCGTGCACTTTTTTTAGGCGTAAGGTGCGCGCTCTTACTTGTTAAGCTTATAGGAAGGAAAAGCTAAACCCATTCGAATAAAAGTTATTGGGAGTGTTTCTGTGGGTTCCTTAGTAATTGATTTGATAAGAAAAAAGATAGAATATATGCATAGAAATAACTTAAAATTGCAATAAATCGACTCACGAAATAGCGGTCATTTTATTTTTCGTGTGTCTCCTATTTCGTGCCACTAACGAATCAAGGATTTTCTAGGTATATTTTGAGTGCTTGTTTTTAAATATAACAACGAAGATAATTAAAAAAATAAATTAGAAAACAATTAATGTATGTCATGAAGTTTCGTATGAGCGAAATTCGGTATATGTTTTTTTCACTAGAATTCTCATAAAACGAGTTTGAATGTGACCCGAGTTAAAAATTTTAAGGTATGTTCCACGTATATTCTCATATTAACTACTAGCACAATTTTATTTAATATTAAATTTATTTGGTTTATTTTTGTGTATGTTTATATTTAACGTATAAGATAGTAAATAATTTTTTTTTTAATTTTTTTTTTTTTTTAATTTTATAAAATTTTAATATTATTATTTTTTTATTTAAATAGTTTGGCTTTTAATCAAGTATTAAAGTACCCATATGGTTTACATAGTCTTAATTCAACCATTAAAGTCGACGAGTACAAAAAACTTTAAGCTAGCTCTCAATTTAACATTTTTTAAATATTATTTTTAATTTGACCTTACAATTATTCGTAAGTAGGTAAGACCGTTAAATATTTAAAATGATTATCAGCAAATTATCACCAATTACTCTAAGAAAACTTTATGCCGAAACAGGGGACACGAATTCACGAACTTAGGAGCTGACCTAAATTTGTATCACGAAATGGGAGCCAAATAAGAGGTTCACGAAAAAATTAATATAAAAAAAAGTTTCAACTAAAACCCCACAGTTTATACATTAAATTATTAACAAAGAACTAATATAACTTATTCAAAAGCTTTCAAGGTATTGATATGCTTAGTAATATTTAAAAAAAATATACAAACTCTCAACTGACTCTCAAGAGCCTTAACCTGCCGAAACAGGGGACCTTTACCTTAGTGATAGGATAACATTTTGTTTAGGTAGGTAGAAATAATTCCGATATTTAAGGAACTTATGTGCAGTCGCCAGCAGAGGTAGTTGAGCAGGCGAAGTGTTCAAAATGATCTGAATATGACTATGTTGGTGAGCTGATCATTTTGGGCACCTAACGCGCTCAGCCACTTCAGTTACAGTACCTACCTAAATTAATTTTGTATTAAGCAGAAACGTCTGCAAACTGTACAGTCACATGCAATAATATATTACACAAGGAAGGGCGCAAAAATATCTTCGTTTGTTTGCAACTTCGTTGTTGCAAGTGTTGTTTTTGCGGCCTCCGAAGAGGTAACATTATATTATTGCAGGTGACTGTACTGTATCACAAGTAAGTTTTTCTACTTTTTCTTTATTTCTAAGCCTTCTCCCTGCCTAGAAATTTACTCATACATTGTAACTATTTGCCTAACTGTTAAATTAAATATGCCACTAGTTAAATAAAGTAAATATTTAAGTAAATATTACACAGAAGTTTTAATGTAGGTAAGTATAGGCTTGTTAATGTTTACGAATGTAAGCAATTTAAATACTTTGAAGCGTGCCCGTTTGTTACATTGAACTAACTACTTACTTCGTAGTTTAATAGTTATATAACTCTAACGGCTTTAATCGAATATGTTAACTTTGAACCCTAAACTTAGTCTATTTGAACAATTCAGCTAAATTCAAATAGTTCTGCCCAGCAGTTAGGTACTTCAATGGGTAAAAGAGCCGAAACAATCTTTAAAGCGGTATCCAGACGGGATGATCAAAACGACCGATTTGATCTGAAATAAAATTGGCGTCAATCTCCAATTTTAGATTTATGGTGATATTAGAGCCCTCTAAATTAAAAAATGTCCTAGAACGAAAATACTGGTGTCACAAATTGGTATTCTTGTGTCCGCATCTCATTTTATCGGTAATATCGGTCATTATCGGCGGTTCAATTCGGCAGCCAAAGTGGCGTATGTGTCCGCACGTTCTGATTCGATCGGGCAATTTAATCAGATTGTCAGAAAATTGACTAGTCGTGGATACGCCTTAATTCTTTACCTACACCTAAAAAGGAGTGTTCAGTGCAAATAATATAATACTCACTAGTTCAGGGTTTATGTAAAATAGTTCACGTTCTTGTTAATTGCAAGTGTTGCAAATATTTGACCTTTAAAGCTACGGGTATAGCGAAAAACGGGGTATTTACATACATACAAAATCGCTAATAGTATTTTACTATGCAATAGTCCCTGCCGGCGTATTATGGATGGCTTTATCAATATTTATCCACGTGATAAAATAACTGTCACTTTTTAACACCGTGGGATAGAAAGTGACGGACACCGTTTTATCACGCTGTCACGTAGACAAGAACGACCATCTGGCGGCGTAGCACGGTCGCGTTTTTATCGCTTGTCACCTTGCCTGTCAGGTTCTAACAAGTATATAAGTGCGAAAGGGACGCGCATAGTGATAGGCGATAAAAATGGAACTGTGCTGCGCCTGCTGCTGTGGTTAAATAATATTTGTGGAAAGATCGACAAAATAAAACATCACACACTTACATAAATTACAGAATTTCAGTGAACAATTATTGTGCAAGAGCTTACAAACAAGTTTTCATCGCAGCCAATAAAAAACCTATTCAAATAATAAAGAAGTATTGGTAGCAGATGCAATCAAAATTGTAGATTCGTTCTTAGCCAATTCGAACGTACCTACGAGCTACGAGTACATTGCCATCAGAATGATATTCGAATCAAGTAATTAAGCGGTGTGTTTTAGACGACGCGCGAACTCGCATGCGATTTTATTTTAGTTGCATTGCGGACCATTGAGGTTACATCCACTCAGTGTAACAAATAACGCAATGTAATGAACCTCGCATGCGAGCTAATTGAGCCCGATATCGTAAAATTCGCTCACTTGTAAGTACAAAATATGTAAAGTAAGTATTCTAACATGATTCAAGCCAGCATAGATTTTGAATTGGCCTCCGAGTATAAAAGATATAGGTAGGTACAGAAAAAACGTTTCATAAAATAAAGTTAGTTCCTTCTCGTTTATATTGAAAATAAGTCGGGATCGTAATTATTTTTGTTTATTTGAATTATTATTTTACACTTTAATAGTTAATTTCTACGAAGCCGGGAAATAGGGATTGCCAATCAAGAAGTTCTAGACGGCCGAGCGTGAAGAGATCAATAGTAACACGAGGCTTTTTTTTAAAAAACCGGCCTAGTGCGAGTCGGACACGCGCACGAAGGGTTCCGTACCATTGCGCAAAAAACGGCAAAAAATCACGCTTGTTGTATGGGAGCCCCACTTAAATATTTATTTTATTCTGTTTTTAGTATTTGTTGTTAATAGCGGCAACAGAAATACATCATCTGTGAAAATTTCAACTGTCTAGCTATCACGGCTCATGCCTACAACCTGGTGACAGACAGACAGACAGTCGGACGGACGGACAGTGGAGACTTAGTAATAGCAGGTAATAGGGTCCCGTTTGTACCCTTTGGGTACGGAACCCTAAAAACGAGGAAAGAACAAGACTTTTCACCTGAAAGTTCAATGGTCCTGAACGGTTCTATAACCTTTTGTCTATCATTAACAAGATCAATATCGACACAAACACTTAAACTAGAATGTCTCCATTGAATATGTTCGCGGTATTCTTAAATTGAAATGTCACTCTAGAGTCAATAAGAATGTTTTTTTTATTAAAAACCCATTCAATTCAGTATTGCAACCAGATAAATAGTATGCGTACGAGTAGGTAGGTAATGCCACGAACGAGATTTCTCCCAACAAACTGCTATGCAGTTTGCCAGATAAGAAACAATAATTAATGTAGCTTTTCATATTTAGGTAACAATAAATAAATTAAAAAATATATACCGGGTGTGGCCTGTAACACGAGCAAAAAATTTAACTGTAGGCTGTACTCCTCATACTGACAAACATTTGTTCAACGACTTTTAAAAATAACTTGTGGTTTGATTTTTAATACACTTTAAAGTTTATTCTAAGACGCAATGTATTGCGAATTTTGTTATGTCTAAGGCGTGACAAGCAACGTCAATCACAATGATATGGCGTGGCGATGGCGTCCATTGAAGACAATATTTATTTTGTATGAAAAATAGGGAGTCTAAATACTTCATAATTTTTAAAAGTTGTTGAACAAAAGTGTCTCCGTTTGAGGGGTACAATCTATGTTTTAATTATTTGCTCGTGTTACAGGCCACACCCGGTATACGAAATAAAACACGTGACTAAATCGCGTATAACTTACACATTTTATTTATTTTACTTTTTACACGATTAAGTCCCGTGTCAGCTTTAAAATTATGATATCGTGTTAGTTTAAATTAAACCAAATATAATATGTATTATAATATAATATCTGAATATACGAAATGTAGTTACGAGGTTTTAAGGGTTCATGGACACCTATCCACTATACCCTAGGTGTATAATATTCTTCTTCCTCGCGTTATCCCGGCATTTTGCCACGGCTCATGGAGCCGGGGTCCGCTTGACAACTAATCCCAAGAATTGACATAGGCACTAATTTTTACGAAAGCGACTGCCATCTGACTTTCCAACCAAGAGGGGAAACTAGGTCTTATAGGGATTAGTCCGGTTCCCTCACGATGTTTTCCTTCACCGAAAAGCAACTGGTAAATATCAAATGATATTTCGTACATAAGTAAGTTCCGAAAAACCTAGGTGTATATATATAGAGCATTATCTACGAAAAGGGACCTTATTGTCGATGGCGCTTACGCCGCACAGCGTCGCGCGGCATTGTGTTTATATCGGAGCATCGTTAATAATGGCGTAAGCGCCTTCGACAATAAGGTCCCTTTTCATAAATTACGTCACATAATTGGGAACAATAATCGCGGCTGTCGCACGACAACACGATTGACGCCACGTGGGAAGGCCGGCTGCGTGCAACAACCACAGCAGCACCAAATGTTACAGTAAGATCAAACAGTCTGTATACAAAACAAAATTTACAAAACATCTGTATAGTGACATTGCACAATCTGACAATAAATGATTACTTACTTACTTAATCATCATCGTCATCTGTGGTGGATTGCAGTGTTGGCCGCCCTAGGCCCCAGCCCCTGTTGTAACTACTAGCCGCCCCTTTGTCAGCACCCATCTACATATACTTATAGGGTGGCTAAAAAATAACTGCATTCCCGTTGCCAAGGAGGTTTTGGGATTATACTGAACAACTTTTACTATGGGACCAACCCCGAAAAAAAATTAACGGGACGGGTCTTTCTTAGAGACCACGGCGGAGGCTATGTCGTCCTCGCAACTTCGGAGGTAATTTAAAAAATTAAGTATACGCGATAACGTCATGTATTCATCACTAGGTACACGAAGGCGTCTGTCGTCTGTATGATCGCCATAAACTCAAAAACCACTTAACGGATTTCCATGCGGTATTCACCTATAAATAGAGCATTTCTTGAGGAAGGTTTAGGTGTACAATTTGTTAAGTTTTTGTATAACCCGTGCGGAGCCCTGGCGGTTCGCTAGCGCTAGTATCAACCTAAATAATATGTGAAAATGGAAAAGGAAGGGATCTATTCGTCAAATACGATGTTTCGTTTTCGATGCTACCATACCGAGTCTGAGCGCTGCGGCCACGATTATCCAATAATTCTGCAGTCACATGCAATTGCAACCAAGGTTGCACGGGAGACTCGGAATAGACGCGGCTATATATGTATAGGTAGTGTACACATTCATGGTAGGTATTTCGCAAATGGTAATTCTGTTTTTTACACCACAAAGGCGGCAAACAAATACGGTCCGTTCGACAGTAAGCGGTTAACGTAGCCTATGGATGCCTGCAACTCAAGAGGTGTTACATGCGCTGATGCGCATTGCCAACCCTTTTAAAAAACTGTAGCTACACTCCTTTTTTGAAGAACCTCATATTGTAGTCCCTCGAGAAAACTTTGGCGCTGATAATAAAACTCCATAATAGTCGTACAATATTTATTTGGCAAGATATACAGCTATTAAATAAATTAAATTAGAAATTATACAAATGCAACACATACATTATTTAATAGCGTTAATGAATACTAGACTTTCGAAATATCATTCTACGCAGATAAATTCGCGGGCAGAAATTAAGTCTACTAGCACAGAATAAATAATAGTATGTACTAGGTACCTACAGAAGACTCACTCTCTAACAAAACGCGTCTGTCACGATCAGCACAGATATGGCCGCTAGGTGGCGACAGCGCCACGCTCGGCTTATCGCAAACCCCAAAATTGGGGTCGAACGTATGTACTTTTAGCTACCTGTAGCAAAGCGACGAAATCGCGGAGTGAGCCACGCCTGCTACTAGTTATTTGACTGTGGACGTGACTATAAATAAATATTATGGGACAATCTTACACAAATCGAGCTAGCCCCAACAGTAGGCTCAATAGGGGCCCTGTATTGTGCGTACTAGACGATTATAGGTATATATAATAAATAGAAACTTAAATACAAAGAAAATATCAATAACCCAGGAACAAATACCTTGCCAGGTATTAAACCCCACTAGCCTAGGTGAAATAGAATGTTTGAATACTGCTTTGGCTTGCTTTACAGCAATATTGTAGTAATATAGAAATTAAAAACACATAAATTTAGAGATAACTCCAAAGTTTTTAGTGCATGAGGTGGATGATTTTGACCTATTAATACTATAGCTAACATTAAATAGGCATTCCATTCCTACCATGACACGTCTAAGGCAAGAAACTTATTAATAAATATTAACTTGATTAAATAAGCTACCTCCGGATAGAATTTTTATTTCATAAATATCTGGGAGACCAAGCTTTGATCGGAAAACATATAAAAACTCAAAAATGCGCGTTTTCCCAGAGATAAGACCTAGCTAGATCGATTTATCGCCCCCGAAATCCCCCATATAGCAAATGCAAAATATTATAATAAATATTCATCGAAATATTTAGAGCAGTTTCTGAGATCCCCGAAATATTATTTTATATAAATAAACAAGAATTACTCGTTTAAAGGTATTAGATTATAGGAAATACTTATCTAAATTAAAACTAGGTATAATTTAAAACTTAAATACAAACACTTTGGAATTTACAGTGCTTTGGCAAGTACATTATGATTTGTAATACTTTTAAATATGTATAGCTAAATCCATTCTGATTGC